>NW_009929792.1:0-373 GCF_000696875.1 Nestor notabilis | reverse complement strand
TTCTCCCCCAGCCACTAAAATAGAGAGGGAAAAGAAAAATACAAATGCTCATGCATGTTTGAGGCAACAGAACTTCTGAACATTGTTGCTTATGTCAGTATTAACCAAAAATCTCTGCTTCCTTTTTGTTTCTTGCCCTTTTTCATCCCAGAGTATCCTTTCCAGGGCTCGACAGGACAATACATCAGGGCACTTGGAAATGAAGGTATTCAAAGCAGCTACTGTAGCAGCCAGATCCTTTGCATACAAGGTCCATGCGAGGCCCCTTAATAGAAGCAACGTTCCGCAAAGCACTAACCCCAGAAGCCGGCTGGTAGCTCTGGTGCAGCGGTGCAGCCACCTGGAAGGAGGTTTTCTTCCACGCGCGATGCAG
>NW_009929791.1:0-59376 GCF_000696875.1 Nestor notabilis | reverse complement strand
CTATTCTATGATTCTATGATTCTATAACTACATCTTTAGTCCATATTTCTCTGCTTCCTCTGAACTTAATATTCTTTTCTTCACTCAGCAGTGGATATGAGCTGTTGCAGAGCGTATCAGAGCAGTGTAAGAACAGGAGGCAATGCAAGAAGCAAGATACCAAATGAACATGCTAGAATTCCAGAGAGAGCATGTTCACACACAGTGTAAAAGTATGAACATGGCCGAGTCTCTCCCTCATAAAGAATGTAAACATCAAACAGAAGACTAACTTTCCATGATTCAATACTGTTACTGTTTGTATTCCTGGTGTCCTCAGAGACCTCAGCAAGCAGAATTTCCACCACGATAAGTATTGTAACACGAAGTAATAAACAAGCCATTCCCTGAAAAGTTCTCATTTTAATTTAGTATGCATTTTAGTATACATTAATATAGTATACATTTAGTATGTATTTTAATTTACACAAAGTAGGTGTAAAAACTAGAGACAATATTAAAGAGCAAGGATAGGAGAGATCAGAGCAATGTCTCTTTCAGGAATGGGTTTTGCTGCTCAGCTAAGAACCACAAAGCCCCAGTCTCAGTGAAACCTCAAATATTACTGTAGTACAGAAGATAATTACATATGGGCACAATTAACTGATCTCCAGTCATTTAAATTTAATCATAATACTAAAATAAACAGCACATCAACAATTTCTGCTACTGTTCTACATACCACCACAGCAAGAGCAGATAGAATAAATCACATGAACCATCAGACTTGGCAAGTCACCACAACTTCACCCAAAGCTGCCACATCACCACAGAGCACCTTCTCAATGTCTGGCATTAGGCTGTCATAGCTATTAAACTACTAAGGAAATAAACCTCTCCATCTCTGCACAGATGTGCACTTCTGCGCATAGAAGCTAGCCCAAAAACCACAAGTATATAGGATAGTAAAGGATTTTTATTTCTTTTTTAAACCATCTGCATATCCAAGAATTTTATCATAGCCAAGATGAAGCAATATCTGGGCACCTCTTTGCTTTCCCACCTTCATCACTACCTCAACTACTAAAAAAACCCAGAACAAAACAAACAAAAAAACCAACCAACCAAAAAGAACCCAAAAAACCCAATATAACAACAACAAAAAAACAACACCAAAAACAAAACCAAACCAAAACACACCAATAATCAGAATCAGCCACTAACAAATATTTTAAACAAAATTTCTAGAATCCTTATGATTGACTCATCAGAGGCAAAGGTAAGGCTGCCATCACGCTAACCTTCAAAGACTACATAGATAATGCTAGCAGACACTACCTACTACAAGGAACTTGGAAAAAAAGACTCTAAGCCCCCTTCTTCATTTATGAGCTCAGATATATACCTCTATATCCATTGCCTGGCATTCCCTGGAGAAACTTACTCTAATTTCCTGCAAACATTTTGCATGGTCCTCATTATGTATAATCAAGGAAAGTCTGGAGACCAATAGGAATCCATAATATCCTTGCTGAGGGGTATAAAAATTCACAGAAACATCCTACAGTCTTACATATAGCTGGATTCAGTCATCTAATACCTCAATTATTCCATAGCCTACCATAAACAACAGGTTCTAGGTAACTGCATCAACCACGGGTTGCAGCTAATATACACACATCGCTAAAAGTTTTGCCCTTTTCTCTGTTCCCTCCAGACATTCAGAACAACCATTCTTTCTTCAAAGTATATCTGGAATATTTCTGTTAAAATCTACTTTCTAGAGATTATCAGATCCATATTACTGCAGGTCTGCAATCAGATAAGCTTAAGAAATGGTAGCTTACAAACTACCATTACTGAAAACTTTTAGACCTACATCATGGAGTCAGCAATCATCCATAACACATTTAAAAAACCCCAAGATAGACAGGAAAACTGTGAGGCACCGTCACATCTGTAACCAGAAGAACAATCATGAGACACATATAGCCAACCTGTATTATGATCTTTATTCACTAGGTACACTTTCCTAGGGAAACAGTTCAAGTCCCTGAATGAGCAGTGTTAATATTATACTCAATAGTTACAGTACAAAGTGAATGCCCTATATACAGCAAATCCTACCCTACCCTAAAAATTATTAAACAATCAGAACCCCTGATCACTGCCTCTGACTTTTCCCTTGAACTGTTTCCTCTCTGACTTTCAAACACTCTCTCACTCCCGCCAGTCTTCGGAAGCAAACTATAGATCAGCAAATCCTTAGTGACACCAGACTAATCAGTGCAACAAATATAAACACCACCAGTACATCTTCCCAATCTTAAGAATAAATGCTCCTAAGCAAGAAAGGTACAAGCTCCAGCATCCTATGTATAGGCATGCACCTCAGAACAGGGTATACACCACCCTATATACCTGCTGACCATGGCAGCTACAGGGGTGAAGACAAACAGGCAACATGTTTTGGAAGAAACTTGATGAAAATCAAACACATCCAGTTACCAGTGGGGAATTGTCTGCCATAAAGCATCTGCTCTATCCCAAATTTTTCAATCCTCATTATCCAGGAAGGCCCAGACTTACATGGAAATTAGGCAAGACAAGTTTATAGTTAGAGGCAATGTCCCTTGTTAAACCAACTGGTGTAGTTAGAGAGAACACAAGCTTTTGGGCATACGAGTCCTCTTCTATTTCTTGTCTGAAATAGAAGCAACAGACTTCAAAGCTAAAAACAAGTTGAGAACAGTTGCTTAGAGTGTAATTAAGATGAGTATTTATAAGACCATCTCTGAAATAAAAGGTAGTTAGCACCAATGAAACAGAGGGGATGTTCACAGAGAGGAGAGGAAAAGGAAGGGAAGACAGCAGAAAGATGGCAATGTAGTTCTCCCTCAACAGAAGGAAAGAAACAGGTAGTTTATAGCCTATGAAATGTGGAATTAGGTTAATGAAGGAAGTTACGGTAGGCCATAAAGCAAGCGTATCTATTGAGCCCATGCTCCTTAGTATCCAGTCAGGTCAGGAACTAGCCTCATCTTTGAGTGTGTTGTAGATTCTCTGATGGTTAAGATCCACACTGTGTATTTTGATTAAAAATGTTTGCTTTCGACTCCTTCAGAGAGGCAGACTGTAGCTACCTATAGGTTACGAGGTATGATGTCTGCATCTGTCACTGCTGTAACACCAGCACAAAGCACTGGGAGTATGTTCTAGCTAGAAAATTTGATTAATTTAATATAAACACTCATTCTATGGTATATCACACTTTTACACCTTGCTGCTTCACAACTGCTGACCATCCTCTGTCACAGACCACTGAAGATATTGCTTCTCCCTCAGCAATGCCGTTACTCTGGTCCACAGGTACTAGGTATGCCTCTTTCTCAAGTTGTCTAGTAGAAAAACATGAAATTAAATTAAAACAACTGTTCCCAAGGTGTTATTTTGCAGAACTTTTCTGTTTCTTTTTTAGTCTATGTCCTTTTTCCCCCAGCTATTTCACTTGCTCTAATGAAAGATGCTTCCTACAAACCTTGCTATACAAAGCTAATGCACACACACACACACACTCACTAAAGCAATTTTGATAAAGGTACACTGTTCCACCTTCACTTTCAGGTTGATTGATATAATATTTTACTAACATATTTCTAAAGCCTAAAAATGGCTTTGGTAAAAAAAAAAAAAAAAATAACCATATCCCAAGAGAAAGTATTATCTAAGCTATACTTAACGTAAAAAGAGATTACATGCTATAGAATCCTTTGAATTCAAGTGTATCTATATTAGGAAGTTATTACGCTAGTAGATGGATTACTTTGCTAAGGTTGATGCAAGTTTCATGAAAAAAATGTCTTTAATCGGAAATTTTCTTAAAAGCTCTGCTTCCAATTGTACACTGATATTTACAGAGAATGAACAGATTTTAAAGATATCAAAATAACCAACAGCAGTGGGTAGTAAAACTAGAATCCCTAAAATCCAAGGCCAAATTTAGAGCTGACATAAATTACTAATCCCCTCTGGAATCAATCTGAATTGCATTGATCTATGCCATGGTACTTACTCCACCTATAAACCAGTACATTCTGTTCATATTTGCGATTTTAACTTTGTGATAAGCTAACAAGAGTTTCTCAGTAACCTTAAAGATGTGCTGTAAAGCAAAATGAAAGCACATAATTATCTGATTGAATTAATGTATTAACATGGGAAAAATCAATCATAAAACAAAATAATCAGAAAATAATAATAATAGTCAGAAAACTCCTTAATTAATAATTGGAATAATCAGAAAAACTGCTTAATTAATTTTGCAAGAAAGCACAGCAGTTATCATGTAAATTAGACACAGCTGTAACTGAGTCTTCTAACTCTTTGTAGTACAGGCACACTATACTTGCTAATAGCAACCTGTATTAAACACAAAATAAATTGCTAGACTGTTAGAATTAATTTAGTTTATGAGTAAGTTACAGCTCTACAGCTCTTTTTCCCCCAAAATTTTGAAAACTCTACTCATTCAATGAGTGCATTAAAAATCACACAAGAAGCAGTAATTTTTGTAAAAAAAAAAAAAAAAAAGGAAACCAGCAATATTCCTGTAATTTTCTAATTACCTGTGCATTTGTAATATTGTCACAAATCCTTCACTCATTCTTAGGAGAGATCACTAACAGGTTGTACAGTGGGAAGAGCACAAAATGCAATATTTAAGAAGGATATGCAAGAGATTAGGTTTTGACAGGTTTTAGTGTATCTCTCCTCTGTGAAAGTGCAGGACTAAAGGAGAAGCGGGGAACACAGAGTTAGAAAGTTTGTCTATTCACTCTACCCTTCCAATGCAGTTAGTTTTTCCTGGATAAAACCAAAGAAAAGGTCTCAGAAGACTTAGAAGAATTAGATACATGTATGTTTAATTGAGACTTCATATTGCTTAAACACAAATGTAATAGTAACAGAGAAGTTCAGAAATTGTGTAGGATTTATCATTATTATTATTTCACTCATAAATGTTGGTTTATTAGAGTGGACTGGATAAGTCAGACCCACAGGCTAATTAGTAAAAAAAAAAAACACAAGAAACCACATTACATAATGTAGCAATAATCCAGACAGGACTGACGGGTAGACGGAATCTGGATTGCAACATAAGTACCAGCTTTAAAATGCTATAGCAGCTTAGAAAGACATTATCCCCATGTAATGTTATTAATGTGTGAATCCTTTGACTACGGTAGGTAATTGTTCCCCATAATTAAACCCCAGCATCAGTAGGAGAGGTATAATGTGTGTTTATCGTTTGTATTCTTACTAGCTTTTATTTGTTTTTAAGCACAGACAGGCATCATGTCTGAGGATTATCTCATGGTGGTTGAACTCATTAACTAACAAGTATACATTATTTCACACTCAGACAATAAGGTCTCTATAGCACTTGCCTGACAGAAGTGGAAAAACATTCACATTCATAGAGAATCAATGACAAAAGTCATTCTCAAGATGAAACATTTTCCCAAAGGTACTTAATCTGATCATAAAAGAAGTTTATATTTCACCATTGATTCAATACATGTTTCTGTGTTTGGATTAGACAGCATAAAAAAATAAAATAGTGCACATAGCCTTATATCACCTCTGTTGGAAAGGTAGATTCTTCATTTTACAGTTCTGCATGGATCTGAACACAAAGTCAAAAGGCCACTCTGCATTTCATTAGAGAATCTGTTCAGCATTATTCATAAACCCACAACTTTAAACAGTCCCTCATGAAATAACCAAGATCTATCATGTGCTCCAGCACTTAAGAGAGCCTCCCATCCTAAAAATGGTAACAAATCAAATTACAGGAATCTTCATACACTAAAGAAATCATGTGCCTGAGCACCCATTGCAGCTCAAAGCGTATTCACTTGGTTTTCATACATCTCAAGTCCTTGAGAATTTGAAGAACTTTGGTTTTATAATTATTTAAAATCAACAGATTTACAGTTTATGGTTTTGTCTTCGTGTTGCCTGCTGAAGCAACTTGAAAGGGTATTATGCATGTTTACTGTATAATTTCAGAAATGCAATTCCATAAACATAAAAACAACAAAAAAACCCAAACAAACTCTAGACACACACACACACGCTTAAACCAGTTCTTACCGTGGCCTAGACTCATCCCTAGCAAACTCTTACCAAACCAAAATTACCAAATTTATTAATCAGCCAATCTAGCAGCTTTGTCAGACAGAGCTCCCTCTTTTCAGCCACTGCAGATAGCTAGACATTTCCCAGAGTGAAATTTTCTACCTGCGGAGGTATCTGCTCTTCCTTCTAAGAGGGGTAACTCATCTCCTGTCTTAGGCACCTGCAATTCAGTCCCTACCATTGACTGAACCCAAGCCCAACTGTTTCCCTCAGAAACTAGCCAAAAGCTAAACTTTCAAGTCCATTATATCTGATTCAGACACCACTGGTAATGATTACTACCTTTGTAGCCATCTGGGTATCATATATCTGTACCTATAATGTAGATGTTGATCCAATACTTGCACTCAGATTGGGAATTGGATTGTTTCAATAGATACTTTCAGACTAGCAGAACTATTCTCAACTTCATAATATGTATATATAACTATTGATGACATAACCACTTGCAGCTGACTGAGGAATTGTAGTCCTGTAGTCCACATAGCACCAAAAAGCAGAGAGACAGAGAGAAGATATATATTTTTTTTCACTCTATTTGAATATCAGCCCTGCAGATTAGTAATCTGCAAGTCATTGATTTAAAGACTGCAAAAAACATACCACAAACAGACCCTGCACTAAGCAACGTATAGTTTAAGGTCCAAACTCTACAGATCCTTCATCTTTTGCTCATAAGAAAAATTCCAATACATTAAGTAGGGCTACATCATTGCAGTGAAGCACATGCATTTCTTTTTACATGACCAAGTGCTGAAAAACTAAATATGATTAAGGTCAAGCTTTAATAATAATAAATACTCTTACTGCAATTTAAGAACTGTAATATAATTGAGACATCAATAAAAGAGTCTCTAGAAATAAAACTACAAAAATACTTTTCCTTCACTTTCTTTTAAGATATTTGTTTACTTTGCAGTACTGTGAAAAATAAAATGAACAACGTTTCCATGAAGTTTTTCTTCAGATACCAGGTGCAACATCTGCTCTAGAGCATCTTAACATACACAGCACTTCTCCCACTGCTGATGCAAACAGGACATGGAGCTCACTGGGTCTCTTCTGATTCTAACTTCAAAGCTATTCATATCTACTGGGACTGTGTGCTCATTCCTGTTTTCCCAATTAAAATTAATTTAACTAAGATCTGTGCTGAGTTACATGAAAACTCACCAACAATGGGTTTTTATAATTTTATAGAATTCAGGTCTTTTGCACTTTTTTACTTCCAGCATGCGCTTGCTGAAAATTCAACATCTTGGAAGTCATTCCTGATAAACTAAGCAAAAGTTGGTATCTTTGTATAGGTTAGCAATTGAGATCTACAAACCAAAAATAGCCCGGCAACTAGGTAAGAATTCTGAGCCAACTGCAATATAGCACTAATGTTGCCAAAAGCCAAATGAAACAATAATTAGATTGGAAGAGAATTTCAGTCAAGTCTGTACATAATTTACCATAGGTCGAAGTATTTCAACATTACCCTTGAATGTACCAGGAAGTAGATGGTGGGAAGATGAATGCGCAGCACTTACCTTTTAACAATGATCAGGGTCACATGGCTAATTAAAATACCTTTGTTTACATCGGGTAAGAGTCCTGCTGTTAGACCATCTGCACCTGCAGTCTGTTCCATCAAAACCCCTTCCACAAATTGCATGCTCCTAATAGGTATTGCTGTGCCAATGACAATTACCTAATTAGACATTAGAATGTCAATGCCGATTTTAAAATCCATGCTAATTATTTTACTGTTTGACAGAATATTTCCCAATGAAGGAAGGAGTCTGGATAGCATAATTATGTCACGCGGAACACTTCTGTATATGATTAAAAGGTTTGGCTGGCTCTGATTGGAAGGGATCCAGTTATTTATGTATTTAACAAAGTTGCAATCAGCACATACGGTTTTCAGCTGAAAGAAACAATCTGAACCCTGCTTATTCACTTGCCTGCTATGGCAGAGCATATAATGAAGCCTGTGATTAGGTTCCTCTTCTGCAAGGTTTTCCTTTGAGTAAGGTGAGTTTGGAAACAGAGGGGAAACATGTCTAGAAGACAGATGATATGATGGGTCTTTTATCTGGTTACAGTCTGAAGACAGAAAATTTGGATGCACAGTGCCTGACTGATTTTGTTTCTTTAGCTATAGGAAATACCTCTGCATCTAATGCTGAGTGCTTCTGGGAGCAACTGCTGCTCTTACTGGTTGCAAGCTAGTCCTGATACTTGGCATCACTACACAGGTTTTTAAAGATCTGCAACACCTTCCTAAGCCTCAGACCATTGGTATTTAAAACAAGACAGCTTAAAACATAACCACAATAAGAAGAGAGATGTATTTCAGATTTGAAAGTGTTAAATTCAACTTTTCGCTGGCCACAAGTGAAAATCTTAAACAGCAGTCAAGGAATCTAACTGCTGCCAGCACATTACTGAGGACACTGCAAAAGTAAAGTATAGCCCACAATAGTGAAATGCTCACAAGCCTTTTTACACAAACTTATCCATTTTTCTCTCTATTCTCCTCACCCAGAAAGAACACTGTGAAGAATACTGGCTAAAGCTGTAATACAAACACCACCACTGCACAACTTATGACTTCAAGGTATCTTTGATTTTAAGTTGAGAAGCTGCAACCAGAAAAAGAATTTGTCCTTTTCTTAGAAAAATGCTGTGATAAGTAGCAAAGACAAATGTTTTCTTTTTTACAATTTCCATAGGAGCAATTACATTGAAGTAACACAATATCTAATTACTTTGCTAAACTTCCGTATCTGTACAGCTAACACTCAGGGTGAACAGAGCTCTTGTATCATTGTGGGGACTCAGTTGTATATTCAAAGTATAATAACCTGCATTTAAATTCATATTCACAGCCTACTACTCATGAACATAAATGTCAAGTGGCACTGTATAATACATGTCTATATAACATTCAAAGCCATAGCTGTGGTTCGTGTTCAGGAAGCAATATCTGATTAGAACCTCGTGGAAGCACAGGAGTCAGAAATAATTGATCAAATGTCAGTAATGGAAGTCTTGATCAACCAGTAGCCAAACACTTCAAATCCCTTTTTAAATCTTTCACCCAAATCCCTTCTCAAGGTTCATTTCTGCTAAAGAGTCTGTAGGAAATTAGCTGGTTGGTGAGCAGGTTAAAGGATAAATCAGGATGTGTGATCTTTAAAGCATATATATATATAAACTGCACTGCATGCTTCTGCCCATCCTCTATCATGCTTTCAGCAGTTGCTTTCTTAGCATGCATATCTTAGATGTCTGAAAGTCTTTCTGCAAGCATTTTATAATATCTAATGAAAAAGGGCTGTGATTCTTAATTTGCAACTCATTCTGATACACCAAAACCCAAATAATACCTCTGACAAAGTACTCTGACATGAAGGTCTTTTTTTATATTTATATTTAAATGTGTTTGGTTTATCTTCTGAATGATCCTGGGTGCATTTACAACCTCTTTAATGACTTAAATTTGAGGATTACATGTCTCAGTGCTACTCACCATTGCAGTAATTGGAATTCTGTAGCTGTCCCATGCAACACATGCCGAACTGCATAGCTGTGAGTTCTGGGAAAGTTTCAGCTCCAGCAGACCAGTAGCCAAAAAGACACATCCTTTAGTACCTGAAGAAGACAGAACAGAAACACACACACTGGAGGTTTACAGTAGGTTTGCATCTTATGTTTTCCCAGGCACTATATCGTCAGAATATATAAACTAACATTTATGTATCATAAAGGCTTATATAGCAAGTCATCAAAAGCAAAGACATTAGAGAAGTTCAGGGATAAAATCCTGACCCCATGGCAGCTGGTGGCAAAACTCTAGTTGACTTTATGAGGACTAATATTTCACTACAAGTTTCTCCTTAACCTTGGTTATACATTGTATCTTAATTTATTTCCTTATGCTCTCTAACTAAGCAGAATCAAGGCTTTCTAAAGATCATAGCTAACCAGAAAGACAAACAAGTTTGGGATGCAATGCTCAGCTGGGGTAAAGGAGTTAACTCTCAAATAAATTAATCATAGTCTTCCAGCTGGAGATGAGGCCCAAAATAGGCAAACTTCAAATGGAAATTTAATTTCAAACAACTATTTCAGGAAAGTATTTTCCACCTGGGGCATGTTATGGATTTAACTATTTAGCTGAGTATCTTAATGCTTGTTGCAAACACCTGAGCGCTATTTTAAGAACATGAATGATAACCAGTGACTTAATGATATAGTTAGGCATCTAGCAAATGCATTTGAAAGGGTGTTCTATTTTTATTTATTATATATTAAATTTTTGGTGCAATGAGCTCTTTACAAGAAGATGCAGATGACATATTCCTTACCATAAAGGGGTTTAAGGTACTTTTTTTCTTTTTAAATTCCATTATTCTTAAAGGAAATATCCAATTCCTTAGAAACAACCCATTCACATAGAATAATAAGCATCTACCAGGAGTATATCACAAATACAGTGAAAATATGGGTATATCAATTTAGGGTGTGATTTCAGAAGCTTTCTCTGTCAGAGTAATTTTCTTTCTACTGACATAAATCATAAAACTCCTATTGACTTTGAAGAGCTCAGAGTTAGGTCAGCACGAAGTACCATTGAAAATTCCAAGCTTAAGTGAACTTTTATCTCTAAATTTATGTTGACTCAGTCACAATTTTTGTTGTTCACACCATAATTGTTACAGGAATATGTAAGTATGTTAATAAATATCTAATTTCTTTAACAATAGCATATCCCATACTAGCTTTAAATAATTCATCCCTCTAAGAATGACATATCCCATTCATCTCTATATATTTCCCTAGACTCAACAGTTTCAACAACTGCTTGGAAAGAATTTATTTCCTTAGAAATCTGTAGTCCCGTTGTGTGTTGTATTAGCCGGAAATGGGATATGGAGCTGGATCTGCTGCAGGAAAGCATCTCCTAACGGATATGATTTTGCTGAGGGTTCTTTTCTGACAGGTAATATTCCAGCAAAGCATGTTCTTCTCTCCAACGGCCATAAATGATCTCCAAGTGAATGCTGCTGCTGCTTTTTTTGTGTCAAAGACCAATCCAAGTTTTTCAGAAAAGTAATTGCCATTTATCAAGGTAGTATCTACACCCTCAGCTCAGAACTGGGGCCCCAGTCTAATGGGTAAGTCCATACGCATAATGAAAACACATTTCCTGTTTCAAAGAGTTCATCATTTGCATACAGTCCAGTGCTATGAAAAATAAGTAGCAGAGCATTTTTCATTCATTTGGGATATGTTTGTCATACTTTCATCATACTATGATGAAAGAAGATGCCATCTCCATCTGGAAACAGTTTCCTTATACAGTCTTTACTGGCCACACTTCATTTCTCCCAAGTACCAAGTATCCACATAAAGAGAAAACTTTATGAAGGGGAAAAGGAGAGAAGATGCTTCACCACTGTTAACTATTGTAACCCCTCATCTAATCACATCATGTCACCCCATCCGCAGTCTCTGTATGCCCAGACTTCTACCCAAGCCAGCAGTCAGAGATACAGCTCTCACCAGGCTGAGGCTTCTTGCCATAACACGATGTGGGGTATCCAAACTCCTTCCCAAGAAAGGCTTTACTGTCCTGACGGTACCAATTTTAGACACATCACAGCCACACACCCTGTTGGCCATCCTGCTCTCTCCAGTGGTTAGCCCCCAGGTGCTGAAAGTCAGCACTGTATCTGGGCTTTAGAAAAGATGGAGTAACACATAGGAACACTGAGATGAGCCCCTGCCATTATAAATATCTCACCTATAGGAGAAGGGATCCTTTTTCCCTTTGCTTTCAGTGGTAGGTGCCAGCTGCACCGCCTCTCTGTTCAAGGCTGTCATTTTGAATAGTGAGTGCCTTCACTAACCAAGTTGCACTTGGCAAACTGCAGTTCTTGAGCCACATAGCAAAGAAAACAATGTTTTATTGTGTTCCTGCCCACAGCTAATGACATCAACAGGGCAGACAAACAAAATCTGCTCCTTGCCCTCACATTCCTCTTCCTCCAGTTCCAGTAAATGGCAGCAGAGAGGTCTTTTTTTTCCTTTTCTCCCCCAGGTGGTGCTTAGCCTATGTGGCTTCGTAGAGTAAAGGTTTTCCACAGGCCTGAAATCAATCCACAGCTCTGCCACAGGCATCTCTGGGAAGCTATTCAGTCTTGTGTGTCCATTACTCTTCCATAAAAAATTGGAATACTCCAACTTCCTTCCTCTCACTCCTCACCCCCTGCCTGGTCTGTTTCTGTAAATTCTTTGGTCATACACTGATCAGAAAATAAGAGTGTGATGTGATTGGAACCTCTTTTATCATTTATATCACTGTAAGTATCCATAGGTGGATAAAACAGATGGGAAAGAACTGTGAGAAGACTGTGATTAGCATAATTGCTAGTGATCACATCAGACAATCTGCGTAACCACAGTCAAGCATTTTTGTAAGTATTGCTAGGGAGATTAATAAGAAAATCAGTGCTGGGAGAGCCACTAAAGCAGAAGCTATATTTTTCTGGGGGTTATTTTAGGGCTTCTTAAAGGACTGAAATGTACCAAAATTCTCAAGATTATTTGTATGACGGACATTTACAAAAAAGGAGAAGCAAGTACAAAGCCTTCATTGCCCTCTCACATTTTACTGTGGTCTGTGACCACTTTACAGGTGGTGCTCCAAGCATTTTCCTGTATAAGTATCTGGTCCAGACCTGAAGACACCTAGCAAGGAGAACCAGAGGAAATGGGGACAGAGAAGAAGGAGCTCTACAAATGCCATCACAATATTAATTAGGAGATTTCCTTCGAGAAAAAAAAAATTAAAAAAGAAAAAAATCCCTAAGAAAATCAGAATAAACTGTATCCATCTTAAGGCTTAAGAAACAAGTTCTGTGCAACTCATCTGGAATGGGTCAAAGCAGACTGCAAAGAGCTGAAGGGCAGGAGGAAGCTGTGTGAGTCCACTTGCCAAGTGGAAGAAGTCTGAGCTTGTCATGGCTTGCCTCTCTCTTACTGTAAATAGATGTGCACAACAGGGCACCTGCAGCAGAGTGGGGGGAAATAACCACATTAAGGTCCACACATGAGCTTAAACACAAAAACCTAAGAGACACAAACTGAAAATACCCAGTCATCAGGTGTGCTTTAAGTCCTTGTCACTCCCACTGGCTTGCTCTTTGAACTAGGACATCTCAGCAGCACTCTTGCTCATCCCATGATGTCTGCAGTGTATCAGAAGCAGCTTTTATTTCTCACCCTGCATGACAAGTGCCGAGAACAACAGGGTCCTAATATGAGCTGGGCTTCTGGGTGTTAGTGCAGCATAAGTAGTTATCATGCTGGCTTCAATAATGGAGTTCAGTGAGACTTCCACAATACTGAGTCGTTTTTTGTGAGAAGCTGTCACACTAGCACTTACACACAGCCTCTGAAATTCATCTGGAAGAAAGCCCCAGCCTTGCACATGTGCCTTTTCACTTGGTCAGTGAAATTCCTTCATGGTTTAGGTAAGATATGAATTGTGGGATTCATATATCCAATCCAGCTCTACCCAAAACTTTTCCAGCTTACACTCCTTAGGAAAATTTGGCAGTAAAAATGACATGCTAAAATAATAAAATGTACAAAGAATAGTTAGGTATGAGCTTTCTATGGCAAAGTTTGTGCAAAGTAGAAGCAGACACTACAGGGAATGCAGCTGGTTAGGGTCGGGATCCCCCTCTGATGTTTTGCTCCCTGAAGTACGCTCCTCAGGCCCTAACCAGAGCAAAATCCCACTGGGCAGGACACACACGTGGCTGCTCCCTAAATGTGCACACAGGACCCCTGGTTCATCCCCCATGCCTGGGGAAGAAAGATTTTTTCTTCTATGAACAAACCTGCTTCGTTATGCACCCACATGGCTACATTAGCCACTAGTCAAGCAGTTGAAATCAAGTTGTGCATGCACTGAGGGTTCTGGGTTCAGGTTTTACCTGAACAATAGGAGAATTATCACAATAGGAGAATTATGACAGTAATTCCCAGCAGCATCTGTATTATCCTTTTCATTTCCTCTACACCTTGTCATTTCTTAGGCAGAAACAAATCACCACCCTCTGTATATAGATTACTTAATATCTACTTCAGCCCATGGCAACATCTTTATTTCTGCTTTGATTCACCAACATCCACCATGGTCTTTTTTCAGTCCATTGCTGGACTGTGTCAGTTTTCTCTTTACATTTCCTCACCAGCTCCCTTTTCTTTGTAATATCAAGCATGCAATATGTCATCACTTCCTCTTGCTATTTTAACCTTTTCATACGAGAACTGCCCCCTCGCTATCACTGAGCTACAGTTGGCTAATGATTGACCTGAGCATCCTCCTGCTATTACATTTGTAAACGCATACCCTCATGACCTCCCCATGCTGACCATCATATTGTCTTAGTTAAAAAGCTTAACAAAAAACAAATATAAATCTAATTACAACTACCAGTGAAACTCGTTCATGTATTTACACCGCACATCTACCTTTAGCCATATATCTAAAGTACTTGAAGGAAGATCTTTTGTTTCACCATCTTTGTACAGGACCTGTCTCTTTGCCACTGTGGAGCAAAGCTGAAGCAAGAAGCGAATGAAATATTGAAATATTTACAGCTTTGCTAGTAACTCTCCTCTAGTTCGGCTCAAACTGGCCCCATTTGTGTGCGTAACTTTTGATGGTCTTAATTACATGTTTACATACTTCCTTTTTATCCTTCAGAGAAATGTTTCCTTATGGAGTGGACAGCACAGATACACAAATAGAAAGGCATGGCAGCTTACAAAACTTCATTTATACAAGAGCCCCAACTTCTTAGTTTGGCAAAGTTATTAACAAGTCAGAGCATGCCTTTTCTAGTGAGAACATCAGGCAGCTAATCCAACAGCTTCTACATGCGCCTTAATTAATAAAAGCACATCCTACAAGACCTTCTTTAAGCTTTTCTTCCATTATCCTTCAGAAGCCCCTGACAGACAACATGCAGACCCCTGAAGCCCCACAGACGTGGGAAGTCTGCTGCTGACTTTCCCGCGGCACTCTCCCATGCCAAGGCCTGGCCCTCTTGCCCCTCTGCCATGCTGGCACTGGTCCAACAGCCACCTGCATCTGAGGGGTGGGAATCACAGAGCAGAAGAGCTCCGATGAGATTCCCAAACTCAAAAAAGCCCTGCTAAGCGGCACACTCCCACTCTCCCTATGTGCATCTTAGCACTGCAACCTCTTCACATCTCACGAGCTAGCGTGGAACAGATGCGTCCCCCCGTCAGGAGGCAGCGACACCCCTCCCTCCTCACATGACTCATATGATGTCAGAGTTGTCCTTGTCACCGACCCCAATTCGGGCTCACACGTCAAGGACATGCTTGCTCAGTGGATCCTCTCAGCTTGATGGATCATCCATCCCCTCTCATTTGGGTTCCCTACATCCTAGCTAACCACAGAAAAGGGAGGACTTTTTGCTAGTTGAGGAAACTCAGCTCCTCCGTTGGTTCCAGCAGCACAGCCCCACCAAGAAATGTTGGCAGAGGCTACAGGGTTTTGAACCTTTGACAGTTAGGTCAGCATCTCCTTGTACAAAACCAGTGCCCCCCTCCCCCAGTGTCCAATACAGAGATGCAAATTATTTTTATAGAACAGTCATGTACTTTCATGTGATCTAATATTAGCTGTGCTGTATATAATTATTTTATGTAGTACTCTGCGTTCTGGTTGCACTCCCATCGATATGTCTAGTAGATATTTGTAGTTCCCTAGTAATTTAATAGCTAGTTTGTGCCCTAAAGCATAAAAACATTTCTACCCTATCTAAAGTAACCGTGGGTGGTGTTATCCATATAAAATCTTTGAGTCCTAATGAGCTTTTGTTCTCAAGTTATAACCCAAAAATATATCACCCGGCTGTTCCGTTCTCTGCTGAAGATACTCACTATGATGTGAAAGGAAAAGAAATTAAAACCTTAGATAAATGTGTTTGATCTGTCACAAAGAGGGAAAAGACACCCCTCTATTGTATCTTGGTGGGATTTTTTCACCACCCATTTTCCGTTAATTGCTGTGTTTAAAGGATGAATATAAGCTACATATTTGCAAACCCTGAGCTAGAGTCAGCTGTGGTCCAAGGTGCTGGGGCAGGAGCAGCATGCTGGCCCTGCTGCACGGCAGCAAGACGACAATAGCTGCTAGAGCCTGGACATGATGCTGCAAAGCAGTACAATATTTGGGGTTCCAAATGGAAAAAAGGCAGCAGGTTCCTGTTTCCTTGGAGGGATGCTGTTAGGAGACTTCCCACCCTTCCACCTGGGGAAAATGAGGTTCTGGTAACAGGGTGTATGGTAATGCCAGCATATTCCCCTTGCCTCTTCCCTAACTCATCTTTATTTGTGGCTGTGGAGGCAGGCCAGAGCCAGGCACTCACAGGGAGCCAGGCTCAAGCCTTCCTTGGCGTGCCCACCTCTGCTCTTTAGGAGCAGGTACAAGCTGTACAAGACATCATCTGTTATGCAATGATACCCAGTGCCCTGTTCTGCTTTGCTTCCCAGTGACAGGAATATATCAGCCCCCTCTTCCCTTCCCCTCCTCTCCCATCCCATCCCCTAACCCCATTCATCCCTGCCACTCGCTGTTTACTATGAAAGCCCTGTAAGTGAGGAGCATGCTGGTACGCAGCAAACCGGCCATAGGAATTACAGCATTTTGGCCAGGGGAGGAGGTATGCCAGGGAGCCATCTCGTAAGAGAGAATTTTTTGGGCCAGTTTCAGTTCTGCCACCACTCTCCTGGAAATAATTGCACTCAACTGCTTACATCAGGTCTGAACGTGCCTAGCCCTTCTCTCTAATTCATGTGGTTATTTTAGATTGAAAATAAAATAAAAAGTGTGAGAAATATCACAGATAAAGTTTATCATCCCAAAAGAAACAAAAAATGATTACCAGCTAGGTAGCAAAAAAAGTCCAAGATAATATCCCTGGATAAACATCTTCTGAAATACCAAAGAAATTTGTACCCTATTCTGACCTTAGAGGTAACACCCATTTTCAGACACAGAAGGGAAAGTGCCTCAGAGGGTGAAGCCTGGCTGCTTTATTAAGAGTGAACAGCAAGTCAAGGATATTCAGCTAAGAAGCAAACAATTCCCTATCACATCAAAGCAACAGGCAGAAATGCCAGCAAATCCTGTCTGCTTCGTTCAAAAGAGATTTTCTAGTATCTATGCTTGGAAACAATGAAACCTAGATAGAGTATTAGCTGTCATTAGAAAGTAAATGAAGGCAGTGGGAATTAATTCTTCCACTCACAGTTCAGAAAGATTTTGGCATTCAGCATTATCTGTAAATCCCAGAAGTAGCAATCAGCAGGTAATCTGTTCAGTGTAACTAGATAGTCCCATCACATATAGGGATTTAACAAGTGCATCACCCCAGAGAGAGACCAATTACAAGATAATCAACTTCCTCCTTCCTTGACTCTAGGGAAAATATTAATAAAATTGCAATTCAATCCTTGCCATACCACACCTTACAGAGCCCTTTTCCTTATTGCTTGAACTAACCATAAAGATGTGAATTGGGCGTTGGTGAGAAAACAACTGTTTTGCAAAATAAACAAACAAAATAAAAAGCACAAATATTTGGCTATGGAAAATCTGATCATTTCACTATTTTGGTAGGAAAAAACCAAGATGCCGTGTCATAGATAACAACCAAGTAATTATCATAGTTCTTTGATTAGCTCAAGGAATAAGGCTTAAGATTTTGTGAGTTTAGAGGAATACTGACTTAAACCAGCACCTCAGGTGAAAGCTGCTAACAACCCAAGAAGAAATACGCCCATTCTCTCAGAAAAAGCCATCCTGAACCTCAGAAACCTACGGGAAAGGTTCATCAAAATTGTCACTGTAATAGAAATTCCTGTCTCAACAAACCACATTTTTCTATCCTGAGAATACTTTTTATGTATACTCCCTGTATGCATAACTACTTCCAGCACGTACTTTGTTGTACTTGTGGGAGGACAGAGGTCTGATGAGCTGTTTGGGCAACTACTTTGAGGAAAGGGCTCAGCTGCAAACATCTGCACCAGGGCAGAGGCCTTGTCATCTCATGCTGCCATTCAGCATCTTTAACATTAATCCACATTACCAGAAAAAAAATAATAAAAGATCTGAGATATCCAGGACCCAGGAGAAGAACTGAATATTCACCTCAAATGCAAAAAACCACACACAAAAACCCCCCAGAAACCAACCAACCAAAAAAAAAAAAAAAAAACAACCCACATAAGAATGTCTCTAATACCACCACACACGACTGCAATGCATCTGTGCCTGCAGCATCCCTCTCCAAGGGTACTAGGGCTCAGGGTGAAAAGCTCCTGCAGCCCCACTCTTCCCTCCCAGCAACTCACCTCCTTCTGATGAGCTGCCAGATAACTTGCCAGGGCCCCTCTCAGCCCCAGGACCTGTATTTCCAATATCCCTTCCAGCACCCAGGTATGCACACCCAGCTCCATTAGGAAAAGGACCAAAGAATACACTTCCCTTATCTCCCACCTTTTCTCCCCCTCCCATTTCTCCCATTGCTCTCCCTCCGTATATTTTATCAGGGAAGTTAAAAAGGCATAGCAGCTGAGACACTGAATGACAGCCGTACAAGCACAGTTCTAGAAAGGGAGTGAATAAACAAGTTGTGCTTATCCCTTGCATCCTGCAACTTCTCTGTCTGCTGCTCTTGGTCCCTTCTAATTTCTTGCTCTCTCACTCACTCCCCCTTTTTCTCTTCCTGCTTCTTTCTCTCCTCCTTTGGCTCTGCAGCTTTAGCCTCCTTTATATTTGGGGGAGTGCATTCTTTGTTTTCCTCCAAATGCACTCTACTCCTATCTCAAATCTCTTACAAACACCCATCTTCTACAGATATTAGCATCACCTCTCTTTATCCTTATTATGCCAAGCTGCACTGCTTTGCTGTGTTTTGCTCACGTTGCACCTCTCTATTTTATAGAGCATTTATGACACTGTGTACATAATACATAACCAAGCATTTCAGCATGGAAGCAATTGCCTCTTACATAGAAGTAAATCTGGAATTGACAGTTCTAAAATGCTTATAACTGCAGGACTGTCTTTCATAGACTCACAGATTTTAAGGCCAGATGGGACCATTAGATCATCTAGTCTGAGCTCATCTGAAAACCTGCTCTGGTTCTTCCCTAATAATGGGTGTCCATGCGATGCCATCAGGACCTACCAGCACAGCATCCCAGGATCCGTATTTCAGTTGTCACTATGCACAGTGCAGCCAGCGTATCAACTGCATGAAGCATCCTTCCAACCTCCGAACCACTGAGGCACAAAGCAACTATTACGTTCCTCTGATAATCCTACTTGCACAAAGGAAGCAGGTAGGTAAGAAGGGGAGATAAAAGGGAAATTGGCCTTTTTAGGAAAAAGCCTCCAAAATAGTTTTCAGAAAAATCACATATACCATTTCTGACATTCTTATTGCAACACAGCCTAAATTTAAAGCACAAACATAAATAAAAACCGCACAAAGAAGCTAATTGAAATACAACAAAATAAGGGGGCCTGTACACTGATGCCTGTGTCCACACTCCATAATCCCCACTGATTACTTGCTATGTTTTATATTTCCTTAAAATTGATATCCTATTTTTATTTTCACCTTTTAGTATTATTAGTGTTGTGTATTTCCATTATTAGATAGCTCTGAAAACCTAGATTATTTATTTACACAAAGCTCTCTAGTTATATTTAAAAAGCTGACAGAAATTCTTGTATTTGGATAACTCAGGTATATAAATAGGGTTTTGTCTTCAATAAATCCTTATGCCTTGCATGTACAAAATAAAACACAGAGAAAAAGTTGAAGATCAACGAAACGCCCAGAACTTACACTGAATTAGAGGATGCAGTAAATTATCTAATTCAGGCTGCACATAATGGGAACGTACTAGTAATTTATTTGTATGTCCCCGTAATTTCACTATCTCCCAAGAAGATGCAGTAATTTTCTTGTTTGCTTCCAATCCACAGGTTTTTGTGTGTGGGTGTGTTTTAATGCCTTTTCCCCATTTCTGGTGTGCGTATCTGCATGAGAATATGCACAATTATCATCTTTAAAAGGCTAACTTGAGCATCTAAGTTTTAAATGGAGTTCTCAAAGGGATAGATAATTTATACTTCATTCCTTGACTGTTAACTAGATTGAGAAAGTACAAGTAAAACCAAATTTTTTTTGCCAGCTGATTTTCAGAAAATTTTACACTAGCCAATATGCAAATTTCTTAATGAAATCCATCCTGGGAATTTATTAAACTGTTCATACTGAAGAAAATTACTTGCATTTACATTGAAAAGTGAAATACTCCATCCTGACCTATATATGTGCTTGCCAAGATTCTATCTCCACTATACTCAGGGTCTTTACCATGTTATCACCATGAAGAAGAGCGAATTCTCCTCTCTTTTTTTCCCTTTTTTTTTTTTTTTTAATAAAAAGGAAAATAATAGGCACTGCCAATAGCCATTGTTGACCCAAGTCAAAAGTGTTTGAAATTAATTTATCCGCTTTGGACGGTGTATAAATTTCTCATTACGAATGTCAGTGATGGACAAGAAACCATTCCAAAAAATGTATTGGGTATCATGCCAAACTCTGTAATCAAGGTCTCTTGCAGAGACTCTGGAGTATACAAAGGGTTTCACACAGTCAGGAGCGTTAGCTATGCATGCTTTCCCGTTGCCTGGGCTCAGCCAAATACTCTGTGAGAACAACACGTATATACACTTTGTTTTATTATGCCTCGCAGATGCTTTTTTGTTTTATATTTCAAGCTTTGTCAGGTCTAATGTCTGTTCCTTCTTCATCCTTCAGCCTTCACTCTTCCCCCTGCACCCCCCCCTAAATTTCAGAACAGCTTCCTAGACAGACCTGGTATCAATTACATAAACTGACTTTCTTGGAAAGTAAAAGAGGGATTGGGGGGTGGAATTGGGATTTCTTCTACTTGCAACCGAAAATGGCAGCCATTGAACAGATCTGGTCAATGACAGTAAGAGAATAAGCCTAGCAGAAAGTGGTAATATATTGTGTTACACTTATGCCAACTTGCCAAGTCAAGTTCTTTTTCTCAAGCGCATGTACAGTTTGTTCTTGCTATCCTCAGTTAACTCTGTTTTCTGAATAGAGGAGATGGGAACCGCTCAAAGGCCACAATAGCATGTTCTACTTAAGGTTTCCTCTCCACACTAACCATTGTGGATAGCACTCTTTACAGTCAAGCGCTCTTGAATAAGAATGCTCTCATTAAGGATATGAAGCTATGTTTTCTTTACCTGGCAAGAATTCTGTAAAATGAGATTTTCCTCATTACAGGCGAAGTACCTGCTGCTAAAAAGCAGCACAAAGTTGGCTCAATTTCCTCAAATGAATCTGAAGCTGCCTTCAAAACTAGCAGCAAAAGAGCATCAAAATGACAATATTGTACAAGAAATGCATCAGGAATGACTGATTAATCTATGTTTCTATGGGAACGTGAGAAATGACATCTTGGATCAGATGAGTGGCCTGTTTAGTCCAAGATATTCTGTCAGCTAATACCATACACTGTGGCAAGCAAAAGCTTAGTGCCCTGTAATGAACAACTATCACCAAAACCCTAAAAAACACAGGTAGGTGAGCTTAACTTGAGAGCAAAGATCAGTTGATGCTCTGAAGCAGGTGGGCTAAGATGTGTTTTTAACTGTGGTATGAAGAAAAAAAATTACAAGCAATTTTGCAAAAGCAAATATAATTTTATTATTATTTTTTCCATCACTGAACCTTGGTAACACTCCCTTTCTTAAGCTGAGATTTTCAGACAGGGGAGTCTGCCAAAGGGTGGGTGGTTTAATTTCAAAATTTGATCCAAATTTTTATGGGGGTTTGAGGTTGTGGGGTTTTTTTTCCTTCTCATTATTTTAATGAGAAATATAAAAAACACATAAATTCTTCAATATTATGCGTTAGAACCATCATGATGAAGCCTGGTGTAGCAGGCATGATTTTTTTCTTTACAAAATGCTTCTTAAAAAGCAGATGTATGCGAAAATTATTACCAGCCCAAGGAAGGACAAGGATGGATCTTTGATTCAACTAGTTAATTAAAGAGAACAGCAACAAATTCTGCCAGTGCAGTGTATTTACTGCACAGCAACTTTCAAATCTAACAAAAATATAAAACTAACAGCAAAATCTAGGTAGCAAAATATTATGGGATACAGTAAAATTAACTAGAGTAAGGTAAAATAATAGTAATAACTATTTTGTCCATGGATAAAATATGGCTGAATTACTAATAGTGTCATTCATTGTAATTTCATGAGGTGGGAAAAAAACCCCAAACAATCACAATTTGCACATTTACTTATCAAATTTTACATTTTTTCCCCACATGGTTCTTTTCCCCAAAGGAAACTATTCCTAAAAACTGACCATTGAAAGGGTACATTCCCATGTGTTTCTGTGCCAGGAAGTAGAGAAATTATTTGTTCTCATTTTAATCACCAGATTTGAATGTTTACCCTTGCATTCAGTCTTTTCAGGGAAGTTTTTCTATTGTTTGTAAAAATGACAGAAATTAAATATGGTATCTCAAAATGCATGAAAAAAATGAACAAAGAAAAAATCTCTTCCTTTAGAAAAACACGGAATGTTTTTACTACAAAATGTCTGTGGTCAATTCTTGCTGCTACATGTGTCTCTTGCAGTCCTTACGCTTTTGTTCTTTTTCATCCATAGAACTGAAAAACAAGCTAGAAAATTCTATTAAAATGCTTTTAAAGCATGTATTGAAACCTCACAGATAAAGACATATAAAACTGAGATTGGAAGTTATTTTCAGCAGCAACCTTAACCTCTGCAGAGACAATCTTTTAATTACACCACCATATACCATAAGAACGTATTAAACAGCACTAAGCATTAGAAATAACATAGAATAATGATAATGAAGAGGCTGGCACAGTTTGCCCATCCACATTTGCAATTAAATTAACTTTCTAGTTAAGCTAATTGTTTCTGGCATGACAATATGGAGCAGTCAGTTAAGACACAATTTCTTTAATCACGCTCTGTTTTCTTGTGTCAAACACGAAATTGATAGAATTAAAGCCTGTATTCTGTGCAATGTGGCATTTTGTGCTGGCATGAGCACGGCAGTGCTTGCTGTGGTTCTCCATTGAACCCCAAAGCTCCGATTAACCTGGTTTGAGCCCCTCTGCTCTTCACCCAGAAACACAGAAAACCAGGATGATTTCCTGGGGTGTCCTTGGTGGGTAGGTTCCCTTCTGACAAGCATGAAATCTGGAGAAGGTAGTGAAGAGATGAGCAAGGCACAGGAAGCCAAGAATTTATAACCCCACACTTTTACCTATCAAACTTGCACTTTCAGGTCTCTGGCTGCCGGCACTGGGTCACAGCCATTTCCATCCTCTACTACGTGCTTGGAGTTTGTGAAAAAGTTCAAAACGGCATCCTGCTCTCAACCCACCTGCCTGATCATTCTGGCATCCCTAGCGTCTGTGCCAATTATATATCTCATTTTTATTATTATTATTATAACAGCAACACAGTAATTCTGTGGATTAGTCGTTTCTAACTCCAGGGACTCTGGGTCCACAGGGTGAGTTTGATCAGCTATTAGATCACAGGTTAACAACTAGATTTTCTCAGCTAAATATTACAGCTAGAACATTAAACTTTTCCCTTTAGTCAAGAAGGAACTAGCATCTATGAAAAATGGTAATTATTAGCCACCATGCAGCATCTCAAAATCTCTACTACAGATGATGAGACCCAGTCTCCAGTTACCTGTGTGAGAGGCTGGTGCAGTTACACAATGGCCATATTGCATAGGGATCAGAGGCACTGAACCATGCCTCATGTCTCATTCCAGGTTTTGCATAAGCATCTTTAAGAGTTCAGATATTAGCAGTTTTACTAGGAGTAAAGCACACATTTGCTAGAAAGAAATTTGGAGTTTGACTTCAGCGTTGTCCTAGGACGCAGGAACGATGGTCTGATGCAATGTCTTCAATTAGAAGTGAACGTTTTCTCCAAAATTCTTTTTGCATAAATTATTCACTAGATAAAATCCACTTTATTTCTCTTTTCCACATCTATTCAATATCAAAGAAAAGGGAAGAAAGAATCCTGAAGTTTTCCTAAATGAATACCTTTTAGTAAGAATGTCAAAAAACTAGAAGTCTTTTTGCTCCTGCAGTGCATGAATGATATACAGAGAGGGAAAAAAAAAAAAACCAACAAAAAAACCAAAAAAACCCCAAACCTCTACATTTTTAAGAAACATAATGTTCTCGAACCAGACCTTACCATCAGCCCTTTTGAAAACAGATGAAGGGTCAACCAGTAACTAGAGGGCTGCTTGAGAAGTTCAGTTACGTTCACCCAAGAATTCACCCTAAATGTTATATAGCTGCTGCCCACCTCTCCCTGCAGTGTGCATATGCACCTCAGTAGCCTTCATCCATAGAGCTGTAAGAAAGCATCACAGTGGGATTGACCAAAACTTACTGAGATCATTGAGAACTGTTTTTCGTTTGTACTAAATACAAATAAACATTAAGCTCATTTATGGAGCAAAATAATCAAAACAATGGGAGAACAACCAAAGCATAAACATATGGGAAGTCTGGAATGAAAATAAGCCCTGGAGCCTAGATGGTTAGGACCTTGATTGGTAGCAGAATGCTTGTTTTGGATGTTTGTGGGAGAATCTCCAATCAAAAGCCAAAAGGAAGCATCAAAAAGAGCCACAAAAGCATCAACAGCATGACTTTGAGATAAACCTTAAGAAATCTATTGAGGCAAGTGCTGACTGAAAGACACAAGGGAATTATCGCTTGTTTGATTCTACCTACAGATACAGAAATCAGGACTTCGTAAATAAACAGGATTGCATCAAAGATAAGTGACTCAATCATCAATTGCTCTTCTTCAAACTCTGGGTTTCCTTTAACAGGGTTAAAGAGAGAAAACCCCCACATTCTGGTTTCCAAGAACAAAACCCATGAGCTGGTATCTCTCCTGTATCAGGGCAGAACAAAAGGCAGTACACAGTTCAAACACGTAAAGAACAGGAGGAGTTAAAACACCACCTGAAAATGTACTGGTAAAGAATAACTCTTATTAGAAAGCCAATGGCAAAATGCCCAAAGAGACTAGGAGGCACAGCTGCAACAGTTGTGGTTTGAAATAACATTGGAAAGGGCTACAAAAGCTTTGACCAACCTGGAAGTTGCTATCTGATAAGCTGCATAAAGGGCTCGGGGAATTGAAAAGTGTCCTAGAGAATGAAAATGAATCAGTATCAACAACTGTGATGCTCTCAAAGAAAGGGAGAAAAAACAAAACAAAACAAAACAAACAACCCCACCTCCATTTGAATTTTTTTGATATACTCAAATATCAGTGAGGACCTCAAGGGCAAATTGGCTACAAACCAGTTTACAGACACTCAGGTAAGAGGTGGAAATAAAGATCAGCAAAAGACAAAAAGATATTGTACAGACTGTAGAATTTACTACAGATCCTGAACTTTTTTCACAGCTGCATACCACGAAAGGAAACAGCTGTGAAAAACAGAAGAAGATGGCAGCAATTTGCCAAGATCTCTAAAGTGCAGTTCTCTATCTCAAATTCAGCTCAGCAATTCTAATGTGGTTCATGCCATCATTATGCTTTGTGGAAGGAGGGATGATCAATCTAATCAAAAGAAATTGGAAAAAAATGAAGGAATACAGTTGAGGTCATTATTGATCCTGGAGGAGAAAATGCTTCTATATAAATACAAGGATAGTGAGATAAGAGCATTGTGTGTTCCAAACCAGATCCCTGACACCAAGATGCAGTGCAGGGAGGAGGGGGGAACCAAGCTGAACTAAATCGGGAGGTTCACACACCAGTTTGTAGGTTCTGTAGGGAGCTTAACTATTAGTTAATTAAATAAATTAATAATAATAATAAAAAAAAATGAGGAAAAAAGAAAAGAGAAGGCTGTTTTGAGTGTAATAAGAAATAATGAGAAATGCACAAGAATCATGAAGTCTGAGTCAGACTTTACTTATGACTCCAGGAAGAGGAGAAAGGGGAATAGCTGATTCAACACATACCTCTTTTGCAGTGCCCAAGTCGCACCTTTAGGGGCAGAAACCCTATTAGTTTATTTAACAGTGTGAAGGGCTAAGCTTTCCAGCAAATGAAAGATGAGGAGCGTCTGAAACTTCCTCTGAGACCCCTGATCTCTGGGGACTTTTGGCTGCTGAAGTTGTTCTGGATCTGAAACAAGAGTCAATCTCTATCCATTTGCTGAATGCTTCTGACAATAGTCAGAAGGAGATGGTGAAAGTGGGACGGCAAAATGTGGATCTGGTAAATTAATGCAAACTATAGGAAGATTGGGGGTAGCATATGAATGCTTAGAAAATGTATTAGCTTTTAATCTGGCACCCTACCACACATTCACAGAGAAGCAAGAAAATGGTTTTGAGACTGTTTGGTTAGAAATTACTCTCTGACAGAAACGTAAGTTGTACTTCACTGCTTCAGCATAAGAGTGATCCTGGGGAAACTGGCTACCTATACTAAACAGCATCCTTCTTTTCAGCAGGGAAGTAGTAAAGAAGCCTTGTATGCCATGGAAGAAACATGTCAGGAAGATAGAACAGACCCTTCAGCCAGACCGCCAACTGAGTCCAGTTAAGGAAAAAAGACGACAGCATCAGATTATGGAAAACAACACAAGTCATTTAGTGTGTGCTTTTCTACTACCGTAAGCAGTATCCTAGATTCTGGTGAAAGCTTTGTCGGGTTTACTACTCTGAATCTTAAAAGTGTAGCTATTGGCAAGTGGAAGTGGATCCGGGGGAGAAAAAAGCTTTCACATTAGGACAAGGACTGTGGCAATTTAAAATAATGGCTTTTGACTAGTGAAATACATCAGCTACATTTAAAAGTCTAACGAAGAGGGTATTACATGGCATGCCTCTCTCAGCCTGTTTGTTATACCTAGATGATATCCTGGTGCATGCTAAAATGTTGGAACAAGAACTGATACATTCACAAATGGCTTGTAATTAGCTTAAGGCTGCTAGTCTGAAACTCTCTCAAAAGAAAAGCTAGGAGTTTATTTCAAAAAGAGGCAATTTACCTTGGGCAAAATCAACAAGAAAGGGAGCAAGATTTCCTTGGACAATGAGAAGCTGCCAAGAGCTTCCCAGTTGCCCCCATGCAGGGGTACGCACCAGCTGTGGCAGGACTGTGTTTCTTTTTTTCAGGACTACCAGCATATTTTTCAGCACCACAAAACCACTGAGTTGATTAGGAAAACCATCCCAGTAGTTAGCCAGTATAAAGTTAACATTTCCAGACTTGAAAAGGGCTTTTGCAATTGCTTCTGCTACCTGCACCCTGAGGCTTCTTCATGCTGTCCACTCCTTATTAGTGCTTGGAGGCAGGTACAACTGTACACAAAACTTGGAAAGAAAGGGGATTATTGGGGGGAAAAAAAAAAAGTAGTGCAGATTTCTTGAAGGCACTTATTCCCCTCTCCACAAGAAGATTCCCCAAGAAAACATTTTCCCCACTCTGGGTCCGCAAGAAAGTTTCTGGTCAGCATAGAAGAAGCTTTCACAAAATGGCTCACTTTGTGGGAATCTTAAGAAGACTGGAAAACCTGCAATGTATGGTTTCATAACCACACTGGTTATTAAACTAGTCTTCTGATGCCTGGTCAAGTGCATCATTAAGGTTAATAATCACTGAGGAAACACTGTCATCTACCCTTTTTCCATGATTTGCAGAAATATAAATGCTCCTATTTCATCCGTTGAAAGAGGATTTATCAGCTTCTCAAGAAGAGGATCTCAGTACTTATAACTCATGACATAAACCCAATTTGGTAAATGTGGCCCTTGGGAGACAAATCCCTCAAAATACTGCTCCAAGTCAGGAGATGAACTGTAGTGCAGGCAATGGAAGAGCAAGTAGGAAAGAATGGCCAGGGCAAACCTTACATATCTGGAGTGGTTTTGTCTGCACTAGTGACCATAATCAGATGCTGGAGATGAGGAAGAATAGAGCAATCCTGTTTATATTATTTCCCACTCATACCCTCTCAGCTTCCAACTATTTTCAGCTCTGAGACTTCCTGACCCATATATAGTTTACATGTAGTTAGTAATTCTCAATGATTTTGTCTTTCATGAACTTCAATGTGTAAACAAGTCACATCCACAATGCAATTTGGCAGTGAGCTCCATGGGTCTACCACCCACTTTGTGAAGACATTCAATGCTTTGAAACATCCTTGTCCTCTTTTGGAGTTTTTAGCTTCCTGTCCTACAGAAGCATTCAGAAGTGCAAGGTCCGAAATGTGAATGCATTCAAGGTGACCCTTGACGTTCTTTGTGTTGTCCTCAAGGCTTTCACAGGTAACTATTAATGTTTTTTTAATCATTGTCGAGCACTGAAGATTTCACAGAGCTGTCACATTCCCAGCACCTTGCTCCTTCATTGCAGTAGTCAGCTTAGATACTAGACCCCATTATACTGGGGAGAGGATTTGTGGGGCTTTCTTGTATGCTTTTTTTTTTTTGCATAACATGCACTTGTGTCAAAAGATGATGAATACCATGTGGATGTATGACAATATGCTATCAGAGAGCATTGATCTCTTATCTTTAAGCAAAGATAAAGCTGCTAGCCAATATTTGCAGCTGATTATCAGCCTCCTTGTTTTCTTCTTCAATCAGGTTTTATTTTCTTCTTTCATGAAACAGGTCTCAGTGCACCCACCTCTCTCCCAACTATTTCTTCATTTTGGAGCTCTTCGTATTATCAGGCCTTTCTTTTTTGCTGCCTTCCAGCTACCCATTTCAATCTCCAGTCCCAGTTTTTCCCCCAGTCCTACTTCATTTCTAGTTTTCTCATACTCTTTCTGACTTTTTCCAAGTTTCTATCTGCCAAGCATCTGCACTGGGTGGTTTCTCTTTCAGCAGCACATTGAAAGAAAAATCAAAACTCCTTCTCTGCTCTAGCATTTAGTACCTGCATGCCTTAGACCAGCTATAATCAGTATGGGTCGGTATGGCTTTGCTTTTGCAACTTTAATCTTGAGAGTGTCTCAGTGAAACCACATGAGACAACTACTCAAGAGATTATAAAGAAGGACAAATGTTCATCAGGGCAAAAATAAAGCCTGAAACAAGGGAGTGGGAGCTCCTTTCTGCCACTCTTCAGGGAAAAAAAGTAATTACTGGCCCAAACTTAACCCCAAGCAAAACACACATTGGTAACACAGGCCTATTCAGGGAAAGTTGTGTTTTTCTATGCAAAAACACATTTGCTTTTCTCAAGCCTAAAACAACCTCTCTTTCTGTGTAGTGAAACTTGGGGCATATTTGGCAACTTCTATGCTCTTTAGGTTGGCAGTAATTTATGGAGGAAAAAACCCAACAGCTATATATTACAGATAGCAAAACTGAGTCAGAGCTTGGAAGAGAGGCTTGACCAGTGCCACAGCAGACGTTGACAACAGAGACGAGAACAGAATATGTATTTTCCAAGCTTCAATCAAAAGGCACCGTATATCCCAGAACAGTGTCATTGCCTATACATATGCAACACTGAACAATGAATGATGCTGAATGCTCAGTGCACCTGCCAGTGTACGCAAGTCTTGAAATACAGAATGGGAAAATCAATATACTGAGAGTTTAAAATGTAACAAGAAAATAGTATGGATCCAGAGAAGTGAATTCTAATTAACACAGCTGATAAACTGGAATGCAGCAATAGAGTATACATGTGAGATCTCTTTCACAAGGCCTGCTGAAAAGATCATACAGAGTAATAAATTCATGCTCAGCTTTCTCACAACAGGAAAAAATGTTAGGAAAAAAGCATCCTCCTGAAATCCAGCTACTTGGGTTTTCTCCCTCAAGTGTGATCATGCTCCTTTTGATAAACTCTGACCAGAAGTAGCACTACATACAGCAAACAAGAAAGCTTTTCAAAATCCAGACCCCGCCTGAATGTTGTGCTTCAGTCAGAGGTGTAAAAACACCCAAGGACGTAATTTAACTAATGTAAGCACTTCAGGACTCCTAGTGAAACCGCTTGGAGTGGTGTATTCAGTTGTTTAAGGCTTTTTTTTTTTTTTTTTGTCACAGGCAAGATATATGTTTACATGGCAGACTTAATTGCTGTTTTCAGAGGACTAATGCTGTGTAAAATCATAGTCATCAATACAGCCATTTATTTTGACTATAATTAACAAATCAAGTCACAGCACGTTTTACTTATTTGCCAATCTGTTGAATATTCACACTGGCCCCAAGTCGCCTATTCATTTAGCAGTAAACATGTAGCCTAGCAACTGACTGTCAATATCAACAGTAGCTGATGAAGTTGTTAATCTCTGGAAGACTGACAGGTTAAGCCAAATTCTCCTGTGCAAAACTCTTATTGTCCAAGCCTTAACATTAGCCCACAAGGATATCTATGTTCAAAAGGTACCACATCTCCTTCTACTATTAAAATTAAATGAAGTGTGCTACAGGCAGGAAAAGGCTATGTGCTCTGCCTGCCATGCATGTTTTGCATGCACCACAGCATCCAGCATTGTGTTTGCAGGATGTATTGACCATTGCTAATTTCCAGAGACAATTGAAGACACTTTTGCATCTGTTCATCATCCCGGAATAAACTATCATATAAGTGCACGCTGTGCACCAGAATATTGAAGAGATCAGGAGAAACACAAATATCTCCTTTGCTATGCAAATCCCCACGGGATCTGCAAAAGAGAAAGCATGTAGGTGTGGATAAAGAGCTTTAATATGGGGTAATGAGAATCAAAATCCAAGTGGAGGAATTTAAAAGAAGTATGAGTAGATTGATTGTGATAACAAGAGAAGAATGTGATTTAGCCCGCAGTAAAACTCAATATACCAGGATTGAACTAAACAATTTTCTAATTATTTAGTCATACAGCTCAGAATTTCCACCAACACAGTACATGAAAGATGCAAACAGACAAATTATCTGCAAATATACCGTGAGGGGTTTCAGAACAGCAGGACAAACCTATTGTTCTGTGTTGTTTGTTACAGGCCTGAGCTGGATCAAACTGCCTGCTGAAAGTACTTTCTATCTCACTTTGATATTGACAGCCATGACAGTTGTAGCAGAAATTCCCGACGTAATGTCCTAGAACAACAGCAATGCCATAGCGATTTCATCCCTTCCCAACTATTTACAGAAGAGGGATGGCTATCAGAGCAACTGTGGAATTGTATGACTAGGAATATTGTCTGCAGGACTTGATCCAAGACAGAATCAGCTATAATTTGTGTTATTCCTGTTCTTAAAGCCCTCCAGCCATAAAGGTGACAATTTGTTCCAGGACTTCATGAATTACCAGAAAACTCCTTTTGTCCAATTTTTCCTAATAACCATTTCATCTTACACAAAATAAAACTTACTCCTTCCATTCTGCACCATCCTTTTACATATTTGAAGACTCCTTTTAGGACCCCCCAACAGTCTTCCTTGAGACTAAACAGCATCCATCCATGCAGTCTCTCCTTGATGGCCATAATATCTTGACTGGACACGGTGATCATGTCCTTCACTCTTGTCTGGATTGTCTCTAAGTGGCCAACATCTTTCTAGAAGGACAAGAGCACCCCCAAAGTGAACATTGTTTTGGGAAGACATTCACAGAATCACAGAATGATTTGAGTTGGAAAGGATCTTCAAGATCATGTAGTTCCAACCCCTCTGCCATGGGCAGGGACACCTTGCACAAGGCACATCCAGCCTGGCCTTGAACACTGCCAGGGATGGGGCAGCCACTGCTTCTCTGGGCAACCTGTTCCAGTGCCTCACTACTCACACAGTAAAGAATTTCTTCCTAATGTGTAATGTAAATCTATCCTTTTCCAGTTTAAAGCCATTCTCCCTTGTACTATCCCTACATGCCCTTTTAAAAAGTCCCTCTCTATATTTCTTGTAGGCCCCTTGAGGTACTGAAACCTGCTCTAAGGTCTCCCCAGATCCTTCTCCAGGCTGAACAAGCCCAAGTCTCTCAGCTTGTCTCTACAGGAGACGTACTCCAACCCCCCAGTCATCTTTGCGGCCTCCTCTGGACTCGCTCTAACAGGTTCATGTCCTTCTTATGTTGGGGGCCCAGAGGTGAACACAGTACTGCAGGTGAGGTCTCATGAGAACCTAGTAGAGGAGGAGAATCACTTACCTCGACCCGCTGGTCATGCTTGTTTTGGTGCAGCCCAGTATATGGCTGGCTTTCTGGGCTGCAAGCACACATTGCCAGGTCATATAGAGCTGCTTGTCAACCAACAACCCCAAGTCCTTCTCCTCAGGGCTTGGTCTCAACCCAAACTCATTGAGTACACTTCAGCCTTTTCCATGTCCTGGGTAACCAGGTCTCCTATTTCCCTCTGGAGAGGGCCCCCATTTTCCCTGGTGTTCATTTTATCATCAATGTATCTATAGAAGTTTTTCTTGTTGCCCATGACATCCCTGACCAGATTTAATTCTGTCAGGGTTTTAGCTTTCCTAACCAGATAGCTAGCTGCTTAGACAATTTCTTTGTTTTCCTCTGAGGCTACCTGTTCTTCCTCCCACCCTCTGTAGGCTCCCTTTTTGTGTTAGAGTTTCTCTAGGTGGTCCCTGTTCATCCATACAGGCCTCCTGGAATTTTTGCCTGACTTCTTCCTTGTCAGGGTGCAACATTAGAGCTTGCAAGAAGTGATACTTGAATATTTACAGCTTTCTTGGGCCCCTCTTCCCTCCAGGGCTTTATGCCATGGTATTCTACCGAGCAGATACCTACAGAAGTCAAAGCCTGCTCTCCTGAAGTTGAGGGTAGTGAGCTTACTGTGCACCTTCCTCACCACCCTAAGGATATTGAACTCTACCATAGTAACTGCAGCCAAGACTGCCCTCAAGTTTCGCATTCCCCAGCAACCCCTCCTCTTTGGTGAGAACAAGGTCCAGCATAGCACCCATCTTCCTTGGCTTCTCTATCGCTTAGACAAGCAGGTTATCATCAATGCATTCCAGGAACCTCCTGGATTGCCTATGCCCTGCCGTGTTGTCCTTCCAACAGCAGTCTCACATTCACAAGCCCATGAGGACCAGAGCTTGTGAGTGAGTCTGCTCTTACCTGTCTATAGAGGGACCCTCAGTCTTCCTGTTCAGGTTGCTTCTATTGAATCTCCACTGTAAGGTCACCTGTCCCCACCCTCCCTTTTATCCTGATCCATAAGATCTCAGTCAGCTCCTCATCCATCTCCAGTGGGAGCTCCATGCATTCCATCCGCTCACTGACATAGAAGAAGATACCCTATCTTCATCACTCCTGCCTGTCCTACCTAAAGAGCCTGTACCCTTTCATTCCAACACTCCAGTCATTGGAACCATTCCACCATGTCTCCATGATGTGAATAAGATCATAACCCTGCCAGTGTGCGCACATCTCTACCTTCTCTTGTTTATGCCATGTGCTACATACATTTCATTGGAGGCATTTAAGTTGGGCACCCAATGAAGCTGATTTACTGGCTGGAATGACTGGAATTCCTTTGTGTTGCTCTTCAGGTGCTCTCCTGCTGACCTGCGATCCCTCTCCAGGCTTTGGACATCTCTCACTGACACCAAACTGGTATGAGTGGGATTGATTGAGGTTCCCCTCCCCCAGCATCTTCAGTTTCAAACCTTTTAGTTTAAAACCTAGCCCGCTGCCAGTGCTAGGCATACACATCTTTCAGATTATATTGCCATTTTTGCATCCCATGATGATATTTGCCATTTTTGCAACAGCATGATATTGCTCCATGCTCAGTTTGTAATCCACTATAATCCCAAGATTTTTCTGAAGAACTGCTGCCTAAACAGTTGTTCCCCATCTGGTATTCCTGCAGTTTATTATTTCTGCTGAACTTCCATTCTTCTGTACTTATTTTATTGAGTTTCAGCCTATTCTTCCAGACCCTTTTCTCCAACTCTCAAGGCCATTCTGACCCCAGAAAACTTTGCACTCTCTTTGAATCTTCTGTAAATTAAACATGTGTAACACAGATTACATCACTCAGGTCATGATGGGAGCTGGGCACTGCTCTACAGAACACCACTCAACACATCCTTCTGTTCTGATACTCCTTCATCCTCCTGAAAGTTATGCTCCAAACCTGTTTATTCCAGCTAGTTTTGTCCCTACCTAACAGCATTTTCATCCAGCCCTTGATTCAGAGAATGTTATGTAAGCCAACTTTAAAGATCTCACTATACTCAAGAGACATGATGTCAACTGTTTCTTCCCTTTCCATGAAGTCTGTTACCCTGCTGCACAAGGAAATTCAAGTGGTTTGACAATTCGTTCTTGACAAATCCGTGCTGGCAGCTATTAATTTTCTTGTTATCCTTCATCTGCTTTCAAATGTTTGGTTTAATTTCCCACCCCACCCCAGAATTTTTCTGTGGACTGAAGTTAACACTGATTGGTCTGTAATTCACTAGCTCCTCTTTTTTTCCCCACTTTTTGAAAATGAAAGACATTAGGTTTGCTCTTTTTCCAGCCTCTGGTACCTCACCTATCTCACATGAGCTCTCAAAGCTAACATAATGGCACTGAGACTGCTTTAGGCAAACCCTTAAATATCCTAGCATAAAGTCCATCACAACCAGTCAATCTGAAAACATCTAGTTCCTCTGTAACTGCCTATGTTGGTCTTTTCTATTTTTTGGCTAATATTTTATCCCTTTTCTGTTGGTTTTAATAGTACTACTAATATGAAAACAATGAACTTTATTTAATGAATGCTCAACTAAAAAGAAAAGAGGGGAAAAAAAAAGAGAGAAAAGAGGACTCTGAAGTCTTCCATTAGCAGCTCACTTTCTCCTGTAAGCAAAGAGTAATCCTTGTCTGGATTGTCCTCTTATTAATGTATTTTGTGGGTGATTCCTTCTCGCTTTGGCATCTCTAACTAGTTGCATCTCATCTAGTGCCTGGACCTTCCTAATTTCATCGCTACATGCTTGTGCCATTTTTTGTTACTCAATCTTCTGATGTGTTTCCACTTCAATGTGTTTTCTTCTTGTTACCCATGCAGAGTCCACTCTTTAGCCAAGTTGAACTTCATACTGGGTTTTTCTGTGCTTGTACCATAATACCATGTCTTCAAGGATCTGGTAGTTAATTCGCCTTTACTTTCAAGTATTTAATTTGCCTCTGGGGAGAGCTTAGCTATCATTCTTGCAAGTCCATTTTGCTACATTGGTGTTCCTACTCCATCTCTTCACAAAGATTGTGAAATCTCATTTCATGCTCAGTTGCACCTAACTTGCCTATTGCCTTTGTACTCTCAGCTACTTTTCATTGTCTAAAATCTAAAATATAAAGAAGCCTTTACTCTGTATCCATTTCTCCATTCCATAAAACAAAATACAGATCAAGACTAAAACGCAATACTTTGCTAGTACTTTCTGAACCATCCTTTTCCCACTGCTTTTTTTTTCCCCCCAGGAGATGTCTGCACACAGTTAAAATTTTAGATTAACATGAAATTCTCATTAATTTCAGAAAAATCCTAACCCAGCCAGTGTTCCTGGCTTTGCAATAGATCGTAGCCCTCTTAATCCCTATGCATTTTCATCAGACCTCTCTCTCACCTCTCACAGTCTGGGCCTCAGGGTATGTCCTCACCTGTCTTTATATTTTCTATTCAGTTATGTTTGCTGAGCCCTCTTCTCCTTCATACCCCCTTCAGTAGGCTACAGTAGCAAATTCAAGACACTTACTCGAAAGTTTGTAAGCTTTAAACTTTCATTTGTTCTCATATAGCAGATTCTTCCACACCTGCCCTCCCTGGCCCCAGCAACTGCAAGAGTTACAAAGCAGGTCACACTTCATACTATTGCTTGCAAAACTGCCCCAGTCAGGAATCCAATAGGTCTCCATCTGGCACGGAGGGGACAAGCTGCAGTCTTTGTCAGGGCACACTCAAGCATTTATCTGTCACCTTGGCCTGAGCCTAAGATGCAATTTATTTAGCTGGATTGAGCTGCTGCCAGCAGTTTTAGATTTATGTTCCAAACATCCTCCAAGACGTAACTAGAGCATCTGAACTAGGTGGTGGAGGAAACGCAAAGGTTGGTGTCAACTTTGCATCTAGCGCATCCCACACTGCGTTCCTCAGTGATCCCCTGCTGATGTAATGTGTGTCAGTGGAACAGCCTGAAGCCTCACAGGACCCCACAGAAGTGAACCTCTGGGAAGGAAAGCTGTTGCCTAACATGACTCTGGACATTTCCTCAAAGAGATTTAGACTGAAACAACCAAAGAACGTTCCGTTCCCCCTGCCAGACAAGAGGCAGTCCACCCGGTGGCTCTTTCCCAGCATTGCTGCCTGCTCTGCCTGGGGCTCAATATACAACAGGGCAGTGTTTACATCTTCCTTTTGTTGCATCCCATCTCAGGTGAACAGGTTAGCTGCAAAAAAGTCTAAGCTACAGAAACATGCACAAATTTTTAATTTCCTTTTTATTTCAACTTAAATTTATGCATACTCTCCCTGGTTTAAAGTTTTTCTAGCCAACAAAACACAGTATCTGTCAGATACAAGGAGTTCGCACTTTTATTAGATATTCGTTTACTTGTTCAAAAGTTGTTCCATTTAAAAACAATATCTAACCAATATTGTTGCTTCATTTATTCCCTTTATATAGGTTATTCTTCTATGAAATATTCATTCAAGTGGGTGCTGCTATATTTAGAAAGCAGAGAAGTGTTTTATGCACGTAGTTGCTTTCATATTCTTGCTATGGAGGCAATATAAAAAAAAGAATCCAGCAAACTGCACTGCCATTGTGCTTCAGTTCTAAGTCACATATGTGGTGAGGTTCAGGTGAGATTAGATGTTTTGTTTCTGGCTAAATAGCTTTTACAGAAGTCACCTTTAAAGTTTCGATGCCCAGCTGTCTGGGTTTCTGGTTCTGGATTGCATGGTCATGTTTTTCAATTCCTTTTCTGATTTTAAATTTGGTATTTAAATTGGTTTAACTACTTAGACAAGAAAAAAAGCACTTTTTTTTTCCTTATAAATCTTATCCTCTTCAGTCTTTGATAACCTTATGCAATTTTACTCTTCCTGTTGCTCTTTTTATGATGTACAAATCATATCAGCTACAAGTAGCTAGTATCTTGCTAACAGATTTGCTTTAAGCTGCTAATAAATTCTCAATATAACTTTTTAGCCATGTGAAGCTTTAACAGCTGAATTACTACTTAACTCTCTTGGTAGATGATTAAAAATACTTCATGGGAGAAGTATGGATAGTAGAAAGCCTTAGTAAATGTGAAATCAATATTTTATTTAATAAACAAATTATTTAAGGATGACTGAATGTCCTGAGATTATAATGTTTTTCTCTACTTGTATAGACTTCAGAGAATGGTAAGTATAAACTTTCTGAGCCTTTTTATTACTTTGAATTGTGTTACTTTTTTAAGCAATTGCTAACAAAAGGCTACCAAAAAAGAAAAAAAAAAAAAAAAAAAGCAGCTAAATATCACATTCACATACATGTGATTAGAGGAAAAGTAAAATTTGGGAGAAACCATCTTTTTCATAAAATGGTAACATTTCACAAGGTACCAAGTCACCCCCAAGATCATGAAGCTGAAGATTATAATTATGAAGCAGCAACTGAGAACTGGAAACAATAGCAGCTACATGAAGACAACACAGGAACTAGAGATGAAAGACACCTTGTTCACCACCTGCATCTGACTGTAGCTCATGGTTTATCTTCTGAACACTTCTACATTTTCACCAAAAAGCTCAGTGCATTGGAACAGCCCCTGGATTTTTCTGTTTCCAAAAGATGCAACAATTTGGAATAGGCACTAAGTGTATTCAACTTCAGTATTACATTAAGGAAATCCACTTAAGGTATAAATTCATATTATAACAAAGTCTGCAATACCCTTATATTTATCCTCAAATTACAAAAATTCAAGACAAATTGGTGAGGCAAGAGTAAAGACAGAATAGCACCCAAAGGCATGACAGAAGGAATCATTAGCATGTGTTCCATGGTCTACCCTCTGGAAAATGAGTTCGTTTAAAAAGTCAGAAGGAAAAAACATGAAAAAGCTTTTTATTTCTCCAAAACTGGGATTTTGGAGAAATCCCAGAAAGAAAAGGAACAGCTAGAAAAAGAAACTTTTATGAACTACTATATTCGTGGTGCTTCCTATCCTTCCAGGGCTCAGACAGTGAAGCTGCAAAGCCCAAAACAGTGAAAAGTTCCTTGCATTCTTGATGGCCTTTTCTTCTAGATTTCATTGTAAATACATGTGCAGTTATAATCTCTCAATAACTGGAAGTAAGAATGCTACTTTGACACAGCCAATGCATTCCCCTACTTTACTGAGAAAGACCTGAGATGCCCCCAGTACAGAGAGCTCTAAAGGTGATGAACTTTGTGCTAGCTGTCTAAACACTGCCATTTATAAAGGTAATTTTACCAGAATATTATGCATGCCTTACAACAGAGCAAGAATTAAACTGACATCAGTAATATCAGGGCTTTTCCACTGACTTATGAAAATGAATACAAGTTTTTCATGGAGAACTAGTTTAAAAAGGAGAAAATGGATTATATGGTATGAAGTGTAAACACAAGTATGGATCTGTCTGTAGTATCAGCTATTCAGCTCACAGGCTGAGAGCCCAAGTCTGGCTCATGAAAGCTAATACCTGCTCTCCCTGTCTCCCACCACACATTTTTGGGAGAATCATCTAACATTTTTTAGACCCCCACTCCTCCACCACTAGAGGACTGTCATTTTCATTTAACAACTTCCCAGTTCATCTGGGGATTGATCTGATAATCCCCAGACTTTGAAAAAGCAGCTGCATTGGATTAGAAAACCTGATATGGAGTCCAATGAAGTCAGCTGAGCCTTCCTGCAGATGATGAGAAATCATGGTTATGGTAAACAACAGTAACCTTATGACATATATGGTAGCCTTGTAACCTAACGTGCATATGAGTGTCCCAGATTACCCAGGATTTTTTTTTTTAAATATGTAGACATATACAGTATGTATTTGGTTAACATCACCCATAACTGCTAAAAATAAGGGCAAGATAGTGCCATCTCTACAGTTTTGTACTATGTGATAATAGCAAGCTTTGCAAGGAATCTTGAAAGAGGTTAATAAAAAGTCAGCTTGAAATGGAGTCATGTCTCATCCAACAAAATAAAAGCAATTCAAAATTAATTGCATTAAATGCATCAAACAAAGCTTTCCAAGGAGATTAAACCATACCAACCAATGCAACAGTATTCAACAAATGGGCAAAGAGCATCAAAGAGCTTGAAGAGAAGAAATCTCCTGTGCTGGAAAGGAAATTAAATACTTCTAGTACATTTTCAAGTGTATATCCCATCTGTTTTAACATTTGAAGTGACAGGACTCTACAACATCTGTTATAAGACAAATTGCAGCCTAATGGCCCTGCTGCCATAACAGTTTGGTCTTCTGGAATTCACACTCAAGTTCACCTTTTTTTTTAAAGGAAAAGCTATTATTTATCATAAAGAGCATCTCTTTCTGAAGGCAAGAAAACCTCTGTTGGTTTAAAATCTTTGAACAATGGGTAAATACTGAGCCAAGACAATCCTGTGTACTTGTTTCATGTGCTGTCTCTCTTTACAAAATATCGAATCAGCCTGTGAATATGTGAGATTTTCCTTGAAGTTTGGACAGTGTTTGGATATAAGCCCTCTTAGAAGAAGAGGGGGGAAAAAAGCCACAAAAAAACCTTGGATTGTTGTAGAGGTAATTCAGTCAGAGTGAATTTTTCTTCCTGAGTGAACACTGAGCCATTATAGAGGAAGGTGTCAGGATGAACATTATCTCATTATGTGCTGTCTTTCAGGCAATGGTCATTAAAGGAGGCAATGGTCATTTAAGGTAAGCGATATCACAAGAAACATCTATAACTGTAATATAAACTGCATAAGGTGCTCCCAGCATGAACTAAGAGGCTTGGCCAAATTCCGCTTCCGGCAATTACTCTGTGTCAGCCTAATAATTCCTCTGCTCCTCCTGCCCAGCTCCCGCAGCTTCAAAGAAACACAATTTTCCTCTTTGTGTCAGTTGGCATAGAACTGATCTTTACTACAGGTTTGCTACCTGAAACTGCAAAGGGATCCAGCAGCAAAAAGGGCAGTAGCAAGCCCCAGTTGCAGTCCTGGTCCATGGGCACCTGCAGGGTTATGGCCCCTCCAGATCACATGAAGACCTCTGCTTACCACCCCAACATGCTAACAAGGGAGGAAACACACCCCTTTAGCTCCCAAGTGAACCCGTGCCTTAATGCTGAGTGAACAGGGAGTTGCAACATAAATCCGACTACCCAATAGTGTCTGTGTTCTGCAATACTTTCCAAGAAAAAATTTGCATTACCAGCTTGCACAAATAATTTCTTTTTTCTTTAAATGGTGCAAAGATGGCTGTGCTCATCAGACAAGGTAAGGCACATGCTTCATGTCTAAAGTGCAAAAGAGGTCAAAGCATTGCTCACCACCCCATTAATAAGAACACAAAAGGGCATTGTAAATTCCAAGGCAGAGAACAAAACAAGGAAGGGAGTCAGGTGAAACCATAGGAAATATTACACGTATTAAGTTTAATACCCAGATGAGAATTAGGTTACTATACTGCTTTTCACAAACTGCTACTTTTTTTATGTTGCAAATACTTCTCCATGATAGATGCAAATAAATTAATGCTGTCATTAATCTTTCCATTTATATCTTTCTCACTCCTTATGTCTGCTTTCATCGTTGCACTTACCATACTTAAGTATATGTTAAAGAGACTGTCATTTTCCCTTCTGTATCTACTATTTCTTCAAACAAGCACTACTGGATTCTAAAGCAGAAAATGTTGATTTCTGAAAATTATCTTTCGTTCTTCATATAAATTGAAGACTATTCTGGGTGAAGGTATCTCATTGAAATCCTTAGATAAGTTGGGAATATTGAATAAATACATAATTATGTCCTCTTTAAGAATGCTTTTGTTTTTAGATTATTAAGCAGAAGGATACAAATACTCTATGTAAAAAACATCCCAATAGAAATTCTTTTCATTAATGCTTTAACATTGAAATCTTACAACTACAATTAGCCACACTGGAAAATTTTATAGTACTTATGTGACTAAGGGCAACTCAGATGTGTGCAAAGCTAACAGGGCTAGGCTTTTATGCTATTGAGAAAGGCTGCACTGAAGAGATAAGCAGCCTTATTTCAAGGAATAACTCACTTGCCCAAAATATTAAAGGCACAAAAACACAAGGTAGGAGGTATCTCAGATGCTCTGCAGCCCTCAGCCCAGTACTGACTGCCCCAGGAAAGGAATTCCCACTGCACCCTCTGTTTTCCTGTGTGCAATCCCAGTGCATGGACTCCACAGCTCCATACTGCTAGCAAGTCAGTAGCACACAAACAGGCTGCAGCCGAGTATGGCATCACACAAAAAAACCCCAAACCAAAACAAAAGCAAAAAACCAAACCTCACCCCAAAACAACCAAGAAAAAAGAAAACCAAAACAAACAAAAAAACCCCCCACCCACCCAAACCAGGGTTGTATCCCAAATGCAGAGCTTTTCTTTAGGTATGGAATGGTCCAGTTTCCTATACTATGTCACTGATGCAATTATGTTTAAACAGCAGTCTAAGCAGCTCATGAGTGGAATTAGAATTGTTTCCAGATTTGTCATTTAGTCACTATTCAACCTCAGTCTAATCACTTAAGCTAAAGCTTTCCAAAAGTGACTCTGCTACCGGAGGGGAAGACATGCTTCCAACATAAGCTTGTGACATTACTGATCGCCATCATCCAAAACTCCCACAGTCTTGTCTCATGCCAAAGGAAGTTAAATGCCCTCAGACTCCCAGAATATTAGCAAGAACCTCCTTTTGTTTCCTTTCAAAGTCCCCAACCTCTAGCAAAATCATGAGTGCCCAATATTTCTCATAGGAGGAGAGAAGTATATGCAAATGCAAAGTTCTTGGGATCCTCTTGACACATTCTATGCTCTTCCCAGGATTATGATATGTTTCAGATGACCCATTTAAAGACCACATTTCAGAAACCCTTGAGTTTTAGTATCCACAAATTACTGTGGTACTTGTACCCAACAGATTACAATGGTTCTGGATTTTAACAAGTTTGTAACTACTTGAAGTTAGAAGTGACAAGCTTATTCAACAAACTTTTTACCAGAGCCTGACTGAACTCAGTTCTCATGTAATCCCCTCTCAGACGTTAAAGGAAGAGGCATTATAGCAAGTGAGGGATGCAGAAGGCAAGTGCCCACCACAATCCTCTACATATAGCATCAGGAACAGGTTCCTGTAAGGCCCCTCTGGTTAAGAATAGTGCAGAATCGACAGCAGCACTGCACTAAGCAGAGTTACTCATGCTGCATAAATCAGATATCCAAATTGTTCTGCAAGACTGATTTACTGTTTCCTTCTCTGAATGGTATTTATTTACACTCAAATCTGGCCCTGCTTACAGAGGCAGAAAGGTATTTTTCTTCCCAGCCTCCAGTGCACTGATTTCTTGCCCTGCCACCCCCCAGAACAAAATAAATCTCAGCTGTTCTCAAAACAAGCTTTTGGTAGACAAAGTAAACCAAGGTGGCACAAACATAGGAAGGAAGGATTAGTTGCATAAAAAGCAAGACAAAAAGTTAATTGCCCTTTCATGTCAATACCCATACTGGCAAAACAAAGTCTCATTTTTTATTTGAACACCACGTGCAAGCAAGTCTTCAGAAACATACACTAGCAAACTCCCTAAAGCAAAGGGATAAAGATAAGGCTTATGCGGACAAGTTTGCCAGCTCTGGGGAAAGGAACTAAAACTTTCAGTGTATGGTCATTAAAATTTTTGAAATCTAGGTCCATATTTTCAGCTGCAGCCTGTGGTTGTATGCTGACAGAGGGAAAAAACAACACATTCATATGCACAAATGCAAATTCGGCACGAACACAGCTGGGCCCATGAATAAAATTTGCATGCACAAATTTAGAAGCGAGTTTGAGTCCAGATGAATGATTTGATCGTAAGAGCTTTAAATAAGCGTTTATGTAAGCAAAGATTGGAGCCGGCAACTATTAAAGAAGTGTATTAGCTGAAAAAATTACCAGAGAAAACAGAGCTCTCTTGGGTAGCGCAGGCAGCCCTTCTTCCCCCTTCTCCTTTCCCTGCCAGTTTTTGCAAACACATTTGAAGTGTTGATGGGGGGGTTGCAAGGATCTCTCACACAAAGCTGGAGCACTGCAGTGGTCCTGTGGGAGGGAGGGAGCAGCGGGCTCGGAGCACCAGCATTGCTTGGGGTTTCGAAACTTTCCAACATCTGAATCTGGACAGAGGGACGGGTGCTCGCTCCTGCTCTATGCTTTGCCAAAACGAACAGATCAACTCTAAGCGCTGACATTTTTTCACAAGAACAAATTTGCATCACAGCAGCGTGCAGCAGGGTGAGAAGCGGGCTTGCTCTGCACCCATAGGTACGTGCCTCACAACATGAAGTCGCGACAAAGTGTCTCACTGGCATCGCACAGGCACCATAAGGGCACACAGCATTTGCATTCAAGCATATTTCAGCCATCAACCTAGAAGGATGAGGGCAATTGAAACCTGTAGGAGCAATGAATACAAGGCTGACTCCCTTGCCTGCTCCTTAGAAAACATAATAAGGATTTATCGGGACAAGTTAAACACCCAGTTTCTTTAAAAACATATCATGAGGAAAGCATGGAGTTTGTGAACTTTGTGGAGGGACACTGACTTTGTTCAGTTGCTTCTCAAGTGACAGGATAAAACATGAGTTTCTGCAACTGTGTTTTCTTTTTGCTTTAGAATAATAAAGAGATACATCACCAAATTCCCCTACGCAGCCCAAGATTAATCTAAGAGATATTTGGCTACAACAGCAGTATTGAGTATTGCAGTGGGGTTGCTGCCACCAGCCAAGGAGGCTGCCAAACCTCTGGAAATCCTGGAGAAAGATCCCACTACAAGGAGCAATCTGGAGAAGCCTAGATGAGGGAGACTTTCCTGCATAAACACCACTCAGCCCTGCAGCCTCAGGTAGGTCACCTGAGAGCTTGTGGTGTTTTAAGGCAGCTTCCTGCACTGCCTTTTCCCATATGCAGCCTCACCAGGGGAGGAGCAACTGGAAATCCCAGCAGACAGGCTGGTAATAGTGGTGGTTGCGGCCACTGTGACTGCAAAGTTTGACCATAACATCTTTGCCAGAACTGTACATCAGCTATGAAAGTGTTATTAACCCCAAGAAGAAATGCATCCTGCCACCTGGTAGCCGCCACAAAGAGATTTTGCATCCCGCTTGGCGGGTCGGATGCCCATACGCTCCTCACCAGCCGCCACCTCTCCTCCCAGCGCCTCCGTTCAGAGTTACACCCAGACACACGTCCCGCTCCAGCGTGAATATTTCTCTTCTCCCCTAGGAGCAAAGCTCCTTCAACATGTGCCGTCTGCTGTGCCAGTGAGACCTGGCATAGCAGCAGGGTACAAAAGAACATCCCTGACACTCTATGAATATTCATGATTTATGAATATTCATTAAATTAGCATCTTTATGACTGGGCCACCAGATTCACAACTGGCGTCTCTGGAAAGGGGTTATTGTATTTTAATTAAATACCAGACAATTACTAAAGAGTTATATTCACTGGGATTTAACTGATATGAAAGGGATAGGTACAGAGCTACAAATGTTAAGAGCAACTCTCCCTCCACACACATTTAATGCTAATGAAAGTCATGTGTAAGCATTGAAAAGGAAAGAAAAAAATCCTCTATATGAGAAACCAAAATAGCTTCAGATTATCTTTTTAATAGATTCATACTGTGTGGGAACCTTCAGCATTTCCCTGGTGCCTAAGCAGACCAGAATAGCAAAGTAGTTATTATATCTGCCTTCAGTGAAGAGACCACATGTTCACAGATATTTGTACAGCACCTAGCGCAACAGGGCTCTGATCCGTGCATCTGGCATTGCTGTAGTATTTAAATAGCAATAATAACGACATAAAGCAATCTTTGTCAATATCATGAGAGAACAATCTAATCTAGTTATCAGATTATAGCTCATTAAATGCCACCAGAAAAGGCTATCAACACTTCTACACATTTACTGGCCTAAAAAGAATTTTAAGCCATTAATTGCTTCCATAACGTGGGGTGAATTTTCAGCATGGTGCCTGGAAAATTAGGCACGCAGGCTGTGTAATTGTTAATGGGAATTGTGACCCAATTTTCACGCCTGGCACTGAAAGTTTGCCCCTTGCAAAATATTTACATAATTTGCTAGTAGATTTGCCATATCTTTTGCATTTTAATTTCACTTCAGTGACAATTCCTTGAAAAAGTACTGCCACCAGTGTATTAAGAGTAACTTTGACATTTATGCAGTACTTCCTCTGAGTTATCTCAGGCTACAAATTGCAAATCATTACACACTGAATCTTCAAGGATATGCCATTAACTAGTATATTCATCACAGGGCACAGCCCTTGCCTGTCAGGGAAGGGAATTGATGACCACTTGGTCAGGCTCTTTTCCATTTGTGCTCTAATTCTACAGCACAGTAGGATGCTTTGTAGCACTCACACCTGACCCCAGTGCTTTTAAGATTAACAGGTTCACTCGCAATTGCCATGTTTGATGTTTCAGTGCAGAATCTACCATTTTTTTCTTCCCCATAACACACATGAGAATCTGGATTTTGCATCTCCAGACCCTCAGCACTTCTCCAAGGTGCCACAAACTGTCTGTGGCAGGGAGGTGGGATCATGTTAAAGGTTCACAATTTCACACAGCTGCGTCTTTGCCTGGAAGCGCAGTGATATTCTGCAGGCAGCTTAAGCTTTTAAGTACCAGCATCTGTCCTCTTAGCAGCTCTTGACAGTTGTTTGGGTGGCCAGGAGACTACCCATGCTGGAGGGAAAGATAGGAACATTTTGTCTCATCCTCTCCTTCCAGACAGACATCCTTTCTTTTGCTCCAGAGGAAAAGTAGCAGCATGCAGAAGCACATCAAGCCATTTTCAGCTGCTCTGTAGCACTGACACCAGCATGGCTATGAAACAGCAATGAGCTGGAAAAGCATTCTGGGTATAGAGATGCAAATGAGCACACTAAGCCCTTTCCCAAAGGACACTACACAGGGACCTTTCATAACATAAGGTTTCACTCAAACACTTAAGAGCCAATTCAAAGGGCTTGCTCAGGTAGAATTCCCATATGTCTGAATGGAAGACATGCACGAGTCCAGAATCACACCTGCAGAGCATGTGACTCCTGCCCTGGATACAGGCAGCAAGGCACACCACGTCTTTTTCAGTTTGAATGTACCCAATCACATTTCAAATCAGCAGATTTACGAGCAAAGTGGCAACCAGCTAATATTTCTGATTTGTCAAAGCAAAGGCAGGCACGAACGCAGAACCAGGGACAAAACAGTTCTTTCCTTAACCTTTGGCCAAAACTAATAGTGGTGCTCACGCAAACACGTGCTGAGAGGTCACCTCTCTGCTGACCCGCTTCTGCTGCAGCTACTCCACCTCCGGTAATGCTGCACTTTGTCCAGGGAAGCTGCCTGTAGTATAACTTGGAACAACGCATAGCCACCTGGAGCGTGAATCATTTAGCAACCTTTCTACTCACACAGGTAGAAGTTTTCCCAAAAAACTTATCCTGCTTACTGTCTGCAGCTCCTATAAGTACTTATCCATGCAGTGGTTTTAAGTGAGTTTGTTTATATATCAGATGTACTGCTGAACAGCAGGTGATTCAGAGCATTATTCTTCAAAATAGCTAGAAGCAGATATGTATTTGACATTACCAGGACTCCACCTGAAGCAGGAGTGTGCATCATGCAGTAGAAATGAAGTTCATGCACAGGCTTGGGTATGCACATGACTAGGTTGGAAAGTGATATATATCGTTGGAAAAGGATTCTGTTTCCCTAAACAGAGCAACTACAGTTAACAATCATTTTTTCCTAGTCTTACCCACACAAGAGGAAGATGCTGCCAACTAGAACCTGGTTTCCAAACTGATGGCTAGGGGTGGAAAAAAGGAAGTGCTACTGTCTGCTAATACAGGCTTGGGTAATGTGGCTCCTAAAATGAAGCTGTAATGCAGGACCCTTTCTAGAGCTAACTGCCAAGCTGGGACTGGATTGGGATTTTTTGCAGCCAGTTGTACCAGACCAGAATTGTTTGACTTCGGTGGAGCATAATCCAGCCCAGCTACATGTATGATAGAAAAATGTCTATGATTTCCTATCAGATATTCCTTTCAGATATCAAACAACCTTTTTAAGTGTTCTAGGAGTCTAAATTTCTTTCTTAAACTTGAGCCAGACTTCTAGGAGCCTGCAATGCATTGTCTTCCAATGATACTTAAATTCTTAGAGGTGCCTGAAAGAATTGATAATGAGATTATAGCACCTCTGAAAATACTGCTTTCTGTTCAGTGATGAATTAGTGGTTCAGCCCAGGCCTGGAAAAGAGATTTTTTTTTTTTTTTTTTTTTTTTTAAGTTATGATGTTCCTTCTGTGGCCTTGGGAAAATCATTAGTCTTCCTGCCTTGGTTTCTTCATCAGTGAAACAATTATGTATGAATTCCACAAGCTGTTCTCAGGATTTGACAGTATTCATTAGACAGAATAAAAATGAATGCCCTGAAGTGTCAACCACAGTTTTATTTAGTCAACAGATAAAATCAAAAGACTGCGCTAGGGCCTTTACTATACTGCATCCCAGTTCCTAGAAGACCCTCCAGTACTTCAGTCTTTGCCTTGCCCTCCCATCACGAGCTCCCCCTGCCACCCTCAGGATATATCTCCCTCTCTCTCTAGCTACTCCTGATGTGCAAAATGAAAATCCTTTTTTTCTTTTTCCCCTCCCTCTTCAAAATTCCTTTCAAGAAGGGTTTTTTCCCCCTCGATCATTTCCCTGTTCAAGACTCCTGCTCATGCACAGTTGTCCTGGGTCTTGTCTTATTTCACTTGCAAGCTGCTCAGTACAGGAAATGGGCCCTACCTACAGTCCATATCACACATGATATTCCCTTTGGAGTCAACATAAAGTTAAACATACGCGCTATAAGCCTTTGTTGGATCAGGGCCTACGCTTATAAAGTGCTGCGTAAGCCTGTGTTGCCACAGCATAGAACTGTTGAGCAAATAAAATATTATAAAATATTTTTTGGTTTTAAAAATGGACCTGCTGCTCCATTCACACTGCTCCTCCGAGTTTCATGCAAGAGCAATATTAGATACAAAGCTTCCAGATAGAAGGACTGCAATGGGAAAAACGCTAGCAATTATTCAAAGCAAATGAAATTTTCACACTGCCGCTATTTAAAACACTTAGAGGAGAAAACAGTTCATCACACTTGGAAAAAAAAAGAAAAAAGCGCAATATCTTTTTTCCGCCTCCTCCCCCGCACCTCACACCCCCCCTTTTAACTTTTACTTGAAGTGTTTGAGGATCAAGAGATCTTCCCTGTTCATCGTGAAATAAATCTGACATCACGCTCAAAGCTTTTCAGCACTTATCCTGATTAGCCAGATAGTAAGATGTTCTGCAATGGGATCTGGATGGGATTAGCCGTTTTCCCATTCTCCCCGTGTGCTATGTGCTGCCCCATGGCCCACAGTGCCTTTCGTTGCTCAGGGATGCCAAGAGATGTGGTCCCCCATCCCCAGCAGTGGACTTTTGCCACATGAAATTATCGAGGTTGCTTTCCATGGTAGAGAGTGTAGGGACCCATTCATTAGCTATTAAAGCTTTCATTTTCATAACAAAACTGAACACTCAGCAGACTAAAGTTGGATGCAAAATATGTTTTAGTAGTAACAAGCGATTTCCTCGGAGGCATTAGTGAACCACTATGTGATAAACCTGTCTAGCTAGTGGGGACATATAAGGCGCGAAAAATACCCAGCTTGTTTAATTGGATTCAGCCAGCATGCTTAGTGAAAGCCAGGTCTGCCATGTGGGGTTGACCCTAACTGAGGATATGGCCCACAGACCTACAATACATCCTGACTTTAAACATCCCTGCAGTCCAGTGACATGCATCCACACATGGCTGCAAGTCAAAGAGGTCTGAAGGAAAAGACAAGAAAAAAAAAAAAAAAAAAGGATGGGAAAAAAAACCCTACTTATGCAACTAGTTCCACTCATCCCTGGGGCATAAGATCACATACATTTAGCCTTATTTGAAAGTTTTCAGGGCCTTACGTATTTTTTCAAGCCAGACCCCAAAGGAAGTGCAAACAGAAGAAAAGCACTATTCCAAGGCTTTGTCCATATGTAATCCTTCTTTAAAATCCATTTCAAAACCAGGGATTTACCTTCCCTGCCTCACACACCTGCACCTGGCACTTCCCAAACTCAGGAAAACTGTTTCAAATCACACCAGTTAAGCACAAGTCATTCTTGTTTCATCTTGCTTTAAACAATGAATAAGATATAGTAACCATAAACAAATAAAATGTGTATTTTAGGCGGCTGCATTGTTTTCCTTCTAGAGAAAGAAAAGAAGGAAAACTTCACAAAATGTAACAACCGTGCTTTTCAGTAAGTATCTGGAAGTATTCTGGATGCTGTGTTGACAGGGGGAAATGAGGATTGAACCTAAAGACAAAGAGAAGCAAAGGGACCAAAACATCTGAAACAACTTTCAAATGTACATTTGTAACAAACATCAAGAGGTTGGGAAGAGCTTGCGCATACATGAAAATTCTCATTCTCTTGTCAGTGCATTGTCTCTCCACACCAGCTCTGCCAGGGGCAAAGGACCTTCCCCAGGTCAGCCTGTGTAGTTAGTAGTGACAGTAATGATGCCACACTTGCCCCCTCCTTGTGCAAGACTTCAAACAGCATAGAGATCATCTCAAAACATCAGTGTAAAACACTAGCAATTCAGCTTCTATCTCTCAATACCAAGAGCAAGTTTAAGCATTTTTCCAAAATAGATGTTCTAGTTCATCTAGTTGTTGAATTAGATGCAATCTTGCAGTCTTCACATACAAGAAGCCACAACACATTGTGACAGTGACCTTTTGCAGTCTTAAAATCTTCAAATTTTAAAAACTTAGGCTGTCACCTGCTACAACTTTATGACCACCTTTGAGCCACAAACAGTGGGAAAAGAATTCAGAAGGAGGATAGTGGGAAGATAGGAAAGTGGTTCAGTGAAGAAGAACCATTTCTTCTCTTTTAGAGGAAAAGAAAATAAAAATATCCATTTGGTGTTTGTGTCTTTCTGAACATATCATGTGAAGCAGCAGTTCAGACACTTTAGCAAGGACGCTTAGAATAACTAGCTCCCTTTGAAGCATCTTACCTTGAACATTTCTAATTCAGCAACTTCTAGAGTAAGTAGAAGTAAATGCAGCTACTGTGCTTACACGTATTAGGTTTTTACATACGTTTAAAAATAGACACTGAGCATCATATTCATGCATGTGGCCAAATGATCAGTTAGTTGATTGATTTATTCATGCTCAGTTGCTATTCCTACAGGCTTCAGAAATGGGTCTGAATGGCTGATTTTTTTTTTGTTGAAAGAGGTGGAAGAAATTCTGAGATGGAGTAGATAAGACAATGGAATACAAAACCAAAGGAGGAAAAATCCAGATTTTAGAAGATTTAGAAGCACTAACAAGCTCATGACCGCATATAATTCTTTATGAGGGCACAAAATGACTAAAACAGGCTCGTTAGATTTCTAAAAAAAAAAAAAACAACACCAAAAACCACCTGCTAAGTTAAAATATAACAATATAGTTGTGCCACAGTTGCAGCTGTTTAGAGACAATATTTTTAGAAGAAGTTTATTTAATCTCTCCACTGACTTGTCTCCAGGGTATAGGAGTTTGCTTAGTGCTAGGTCGATGCTTGGTCAGGCTATAACGCTTCATGGTTCTTGACACAGGTCTGAAATAGAAGCTTTTACTCTGGAGACAGCAAACAGCATGGAAGAGAGAAGTGGCAAGAATTCATCTTTCTATACTGTAGACATTTGTTTCTCTACAGTGCTCTGTTTTGCAAATAGTTCCAGATTTTGGAGCTTCAAGAGCCGAGTGCCTGGAGGTAAGGAAAGAAAGGAGTATATGCAGGTTTTAGTTTTGAGGCTAATTTGATCTCTAATATTTTAATCTCTTCATATTTGCACCAATCTGCAGTTCTGTTTGCAGCAAGTTTATTAAAACACAAGTCTAACATGGAAACAAAGCATATCACTTTCCAAAAACACTCCCCTGATTGCTTACACCATAAAAATGAACATCCCAGGAAAGTTTCAGAAACATATTTCAGGGCATTTTTGAATTATAGAAGATGACAAAGCACTTTTTTAGTGCCTTTATTCTTTTAGTTTGGGGGGGGGGGGGGGTGTTCTGATTTGTTTATAAATTTGGGTACAACCACAACAGCCACCATCGTAGGAAGAAGGGATTGAGCCTCCCACACCTTGCATGGGCATCATTGCTAGCAATGAAAGGGACACAGAGACTGCTTCTGTTCATGAATGCAGGAGGAAGGGAGGAAAATGTAGGCTGTAGTTTGGAAATTCTTCCAATTCTTGAGCAAGAGACATCAAAAAAACAACACTGAACCATTACCCATGCCAGGAGATCAAGGAAAGATTTGGGAAACGTGAGAGCACGATGGGCCTGATTGCCAAATGCTACAGAAGGCTCCTGCAGCCTCCATCTCCGTCACCTGAGCGACAGACTAACAGGGATAGCCAGGACTATTTTTAGCTAACAAGAAAGGGGGAAGCTGATAATGTGTTAATCACAGCACAAATCACGGATGCATACACCAGTTCCAAGGTGTCACACATATGACGAATGCAAGCACAGGGGGAAGTGGAAGGAATCCGTACACTGCTGTGAGCAGCCTCAATAATAAATGAGAGGAATTGGAAGTACCTGTGAATGCCAGTTTTGAAATATCAGTGTAAAAATGCTATGTAACCACATTGCTTAATTACAGTAGTACTTGTCACTTGTATTTCTGGGGTGCTAATCAGGGCCCTTCTCTTTTACTTAAGCCGCAGCTCATTGCACACCAGTGAATGACTTGCTCTCAGGACAGCTAGAAATGTTTCATAAAACCTACTTTCTCATGTAACTGCTGGTGCCTTCTCAGGCTACTATCACACATTCTGTTAATGGCAGCAGGTGAGCCACTAATTTAATTGGTATCAGGTGCATATATCAGAGACTAAATAAATGGCATTTTCCATTCTAATGTGCTTCTGACAGTCTTATCCATAAATAGGCAGGGGGAAAGCACCAGATGTGTTATTCTGTGCAACAGATAAAAGATTGAGCCTTAAGAGATAGGGTTATTAAAACCTGCACCCTTCACCTAGGAATTCAAAAGAATTGATTGTACAATCACAATGACTGTCCAGTTACAGTGGGACTACCCAGATATAATATGTGAGGGAAAAACATATCTTTCACACTTCCTGTCTCCAGTGTCCCAACTTTAACATACCATTAAAATTTGTCAAGATTCCCCTTCAGCATATTGCATCCCCTGTGAGGGAATGCTCACTTTGGATTTTCTTAAGGCCTTTGTTCTCCAGAAGGCAAGGTACACTTAAAATGATCATAATTTTGTTAAATACGTATTTGGGGTTTTTTTTGTTTTTTGTTTTTTTTTTTTAATGGTCATCAGTTTGGAAAGACATCTCCATCCAAAAGGGATCCTTTTCCTAACTTGTAGGAGAACACTTACCTTATCCACAGTGGGATGGAGTAGCTGAAAGAGAATTTCCTCTCTGGACACAGAAATGTTGCCTCTTTCCAAGTTCCATTTTCTCAGTTGTTGAGTGATTATCAATTATGTAACAGTGACATTTTGTAAAGTGTCATCTGTGGGTGGTAGTGAATTGGAAGTAAGAGAATGTCTTCCACAAAAATGAACTTGTCAAGGCTGGTCATTAGCTGGGTTTTGGGGCCATGGGAAACGCAGCAGTAATGATAAACCACAATTTTTTATTTTTTTTCCCCCTCCCCCTCTATAATATGAAGCAGAAAAGATTATGTAAAAGCCTCGGAGCCCATTAGTTGTTAGTTATTCAAGAGCACAATATAAAACAAATTTGTCATTGCTAATATACCAGCAAGTCACTCAAGCAATTGATTTTATATGTTTTTCTGAAATAGCCAGTGAACAGTTCAGTTCTGTACCAGAGTGCCCCAAGTAGCCAGTAGCCTGAAGCTTAGGGCACTAGGGAAAAGATGAAGTTTCAAGTTCCTTTTATAATGTTTACTCAACAGCTAATTGCACAACAGTGTCTTAAATCCTGGGTCTATGCCCCAGTCTTTTATCTTCACAGGCACTGGGGACAAGAAGGAAAGGTGTAGTCTGTACCCTTGTTTCATTTCTTTCCCAAGCTTCCATGAATTCCTGAAAACTAGTAATTTCAACTTATTATTAGCATGAAAAGCCATTTCAGAAACCTCCACATTTCACAAATGTTTGCCACTTAGCCCTGTAAGTGTAAGACAACTTCAGTCTAGGAAAGCAGCACCAGTTTTAAACCACTGGAACAACTTACAACTGCAATGGTTGATGTTTTTCTGAAAGATGTAATCCAATGTAATCAGAACTCCTTGACTGGTACCACTAGTTTACTAGACTGACATTTAGTATAATTATTACAGTGACACTGAACGGCTTGCATCACGCAGAAATTCAGATTAGCCAATTCCCTTTTCCTGAGAAGGACTTTGCAGATGTGATATTCATGACAATGAGCAGAATTATTTCCCATTATATGAAGAAATTACATGGATTTAGCTGAATGTCCAACCATAAGATCCTGGTATACACAAAACACCTACTGCACAAACCTTTGCTGGAATGAATCAAGCTTTCAGGAGGTAAAGCACCTTCAGATAATACTCTCGTAGCACAGCACACAAAGTATGTCTTAAAATAAGCTCTCATGTTTCAGTTCTGCATCTATTCAAATGACTTGATCATTAACAGTTTTGTAGGGCCAAATTTTCATTCTTTTTCAGTTAAAACTCCTTTTTTTGACATCACACTGTGATGCCAAATCACACAAAAAACCAAACCAAACCCCCCAAAAACCCAGCAACAAACCAAACAAAAAAACCCCCACATATAAAAAAAGTCTGTTTTCTCATTAACAAGGTGCTGTTTTTCCATGATTGCCAAGATTGACACTTTACCATTTCCCACAACAGCCTCTTTATTCCCTTTTTTAATTTGCTCTAATTGCTCACTGATTTCTGTTTTGCTCCATTCCAGCTACCTACAATTTACACTCAAGAATTTTTCTCTATGAAGATTTTGCAGAAGATAAGAAATGCCTACGTGGTATTTTATGTACCTTGATAAGGTCTATTCATATTTCCGACACCAGAGATTGCTCTTCAGTTAAAATCTATTACTGTCATTTTACAAGCCTCTCGCATTCGAGAGCTCAGAATACTCTAAAATGAATTCCCCTGCTACGTAAGGAAGTATTATGGTTTTTCCCCCATCTGTGCAAAGAGGGTATCTTCACCATCACCCTGCTCATCCAATGAGCTCCATTTGAATAGAAGCCTCTGTTAAACTCAGAAAGGCACAGAAGCAGTGTTTGTTCAGAGGATTACCCATAAAGCACCTATTCCAGGATCAAGGCCAGTGTCTTTTTCAAAAACTTTCCCATGGTGATATATCAAATCAGAGGCAGGATAAGAAACAGAACTAGCATCTCCTGACCCCTGCTGCTGGGCTTTAAATGCAGTAGACTACCTTTCCTCTTTTGCAGCAATTCATCACTTCTGCAACGCATTGCTTGTGTAAGGCTAATGTTACACAACAAACTCACGTAATAAAGTTAAATTGACATTATATAAGACTTACAGAAGGTTTTCATTTGGGGTTCATGTTTAAAAATAATATAAATTATCTGACCCCAAGCTCTATCGATTTTCTAATAAATAAGTTTGGCAACTATGGTAGAATTGCCGAAGAGAAGTAAAGAACACATTCCTGAAGCTGATTACATTTCTGGGAAAGTATGCGTGCCAGGCAGTTAGAGAACTTGAGCATTCAGTTTATACAACACTGGCTCATCTCTATCATCATTGTTGAAGATATCTACAATTTACAGCTTACCACAGGTTACTCAGCTGGTTCAATTTGTTTCATCTTCTATATAAAAAAAAAAACAACAAAAACCACAAACAAAAAAACCCACCAAAAAAACAACTCACCAAACTACATCCTCCCCAAAACCCCACCACCTCTGAACTTTTACACTCCTGTGTGTTTTAGCTGTGAGTCTTAAATGGAGTCTCCCATGAATAATTCAAGTTCCTCAGTTTCTTATTTTAGCATCAAAATTGTAGTGATACGTGACTAAAGGAGGTCTAGCCAAGATCCTGTGGAGCTCTAAGTCAGTTTGAAAGGTCTCAATAAGGCCTATTCAATTATAGAATTATAGATAGAAGTATAGATGATGTGGGGTTTTTTGTATCTATAGAAATACATATTTCAATTACAAAATTATAGATACTTCTATGACAGCAATTAACGAAAATATTGTTGTACAGCTTATTGAAACAACCCCTAAACTCTAGTGCTTTACCTAAAACCAGGAGGAAAAAAAAGAAGCAAAAAAAGAAAAGCTACTGTTAACCTATAATTAGGTAAAACTATGAAGAGGGCTATAGCCAATTTAGCCAATTTTGGAATGCTACTTATTTGGAAGGGTTCCAATATCAGCAATGGTGAAAGGATATAAAAGGTGATGACTATATTTGTATTACATAGCAATGATTTTTTCAAGGACAGTATCAAGAGACAAACAACAGGTTTTTTTCTTATTACATCATTCTCCAGATTGTACCAGTTTAGCAAGTTTAGTCTGAAGAGGAAATGATTCAGATTTCATCACTGCAGCCTAATTCAGCTTTTGTTACTTGTTTGAAAGAAGAAGAAAAAGCACTCATGCAATTTCTAACCACATCAATTGAGTTAAAAGGTGACTAATAAAAGGTCTTGAACCTGCTGCTGTTTTATGATTGAAGGAAATTTTACCTCAGTTTTACTGGTGGAAGAATAAGTCCCTCTACAATTTGGATTTCATACAATTTTTTAGCACAGTTGGGAGCTCCTGCTCCCGTAGAATACAAAAATATTTTAAGAAATACTTCCAAGTTTAAGAAAATTAACAGGATTCTAGGTAATACATATAACCTATCCAGTACCAAAACAAAATTGATACAAACCATCCCCAAGTAGGCATTATGTTTCACATTGGTAGGAGGAAACTCAGTCTTGTTCTGCAGAAATTCCTGTGTAAGATTTGGGTACAAAGCAGAAAAATTGCAGAAAAATCCATGTATAAACATTGCTGCCCACCTTCCCCATCTGACCGCTTGTACTGACCACATTTGTGTCAGCTAGGAAATAATGCTACCTCCCTCTTTCCTAACACACCTAGCATGTTAAGAAACACAAGAGCTAAATCAAACTTGAGGCACCTTTCTTCTACTGCTTAGCCATGACGAAATGAGACCTCAAATCCAATTCTTTGTTTTCTCTCTCCCTAACTGACCTTGGAGCCAAGAAAATACATGTCTTTTGAAACACATCTTAAAACATTTTTCACAATACTTGAAAGGAATTTTATTTCCTTTACTTTTAAGGTAGAGTTTTGGCTTAACTACTCCATATAACCAATAACGTTTTTCTGCATTTCTGCATCACAATATCATTCTCCCTCTTTTGCCTTTGTACACTGAAGGCAATTCAAGAGAGTTCTGTTATTTCTTGTTCAGCTATTGTCACTTTATGACTAACTTCTGCATTTCCCATAAGACTGAGTGAAAAACCACTTAGGTTCAATAGAATGCGCTGGTCTAAAATACATCTATATGATGTCAAGAAATTGCTTCCATTAACTATAGCCCTTTTCAGCTTTAAGTACTCTGTAAGACAGCAGATAAAAATATCATTGTTGGACCAACTGTGTTGGATTTTATAGCTTTCCTTAACCTAGTAGGAGCCTAGTAAACAAGAAAACAAGTTTATATGTGAAGGTCAAGGTTATGGTTTTGTCCATATACAATCCACAGAGCTTCATACACCTTCAAAACCTTGCTTATAGAAAATCATCAAGCACAGCATTGCTTCCCAACCTCTCTGGCTATGACTGGTTTTCACTTACTTTAACTTAGCTTCATATGCCATTGACTTTACATAATATATTGCCACATCCCTTTTCCCCTTTAATTCAATTACAATTTGTATCCCACCCTCTGTTGTAATTCTTTGCTTTACCAGCATCTTTAGCAGATGTCTCTGATTTGTGAGTTTCTCATTTCCCGTCAGTTTCCCTAAATTAATTATTACTCTGAAATATTTGTTTTTGTATGCCCTGAAGTATGGTTCCATTTTGATTGATGCATCGCCCATCTTTCCTGCACTATCTTCCCTCCCTGAAGATGTCTACAAATGCCTAAACAAGCTTAAGGCCCTCTACTCTAGCATACCTATTTAGCTACACTTTGGAGAACCTGAGATTACCTTGACCTCACTGCACCACATAATGCTGGAGAACATCCAGAGAAAAACTATCAGAGAGGCCTTCTGTTGAAGCTTTCAGAAGCTAACTCTTCAAAACTCTCTCCTGCACCAGTGCCAACATACACCGAAGGTTTCCTCTCAGCTTTTATCAATTACTTTTTATATAATTAAGAATCACCAAGCAGTTTTGAGGTCATCCTATACCCAACTGTAACTACAGTTATCATCAACATAATAGTTGATGATCAAATCTCCCATTCCTTCATAATTACAATATCTGTGATGACCTCCATACCACATAATAGTTCTGCTAACCAGACAAGTCCCTTCACTCCACCTTACAACCATCCAGGATTAGGAGATAAACAATGAAGTGGCCCTACACAACTGTGAGAGTAATCTGAGACTCAGATTACTAGAAAAGCTTTAAAAAGCAACTGTATGGACGGCCATGCAGGACACAAACAGAATGGTGTAGCAAGCCTACCAAAGCAATGACAAGACTGCTCTTTATAGACGGATCACAGGGATAAGCGTTACAGAGGAAGAAGTGTTATTTAGTCAAATTAAAAAGCTAGCACATGACAACTGGGTGTGAGCTTGTCTTGAATTAATACAAGCTGGGAGTTGGAGCAAGGTATCTATCCAGCAGGTGTGATAGTCCATCAGTACAAGGTATGAGGAAAGGACTAATTTTTATTTTTTTTTAGAGTGTGAAAAATGGAGATGTGTTTAATTACCTCTAAAATAGGAAACTAAATTCAGGAATGCAAAAGAGATGTATTCTTTTAAAAACAAATGAAGGGATCCTTGTTGAATGCACACCCAACATCTTATTGATCACCTTGCCTGTATCCTGAATATGTTTTCTAAAATTCCTACACCCTCTGGCACAGCTACTGCTCCTTTCTTTGTACCTGAGTGCATTAAATGGCTAATAATTTAATTCGGCCACATCCAGGTTTATTATATTTGACCTCTCTAAGCAAACATAGTTCAGGTGGCTTAGTTCAAATAACTGATTCTCCAAAGCCCAAATCAGGGAACTCCAGTGAAAGAACTATGTTTGAGGTCAATGCTTTCCAACAGGCAAGTAAGAAGTATTTAGACTATAAAGTCAATGAGACAATGGAAGTTAAGTAAAGAACATATTTAAATGCTTTTCTTTTTTGAAGCTGTAACTACTGGATCCCACATAGAGATCTGTGTGTTGTTTGGTTGTTTTTTAAAAAGAAACAAAGCTTTTTTTCCTTTAAAAGGTCAGGCTAAGATCAAGCTTAATACATGCTTCTGAGGTGGCCTATGCCAACCTCATGAAGTTTAACCAA
>NW_009929790.1:72915-103426 GCF_000696875.1 Nestor notabilis | reverse complement strand
AGGTCCTTTCCAACCCAAACCATTTTGTGATCTATGATTCTATGAATTTCCAGTACCTGGTTGATTATCAAAATTAGTCTGTCTTAATTACACTAACCCAATGACATATGTAGTGTTGGGGGTCTTTTGTGATGGGTTTTCTTTAATTAATAAATATGCACCTTACAAATATGTGTGTATACCTATGCATATATATATAACTATACGTGTATATATATATACGTAGAAGAATATATATTAAAAAAAGGTGAGTTATTTGTACACCTGTCAAAGAATTATGGAGAAAAAGAGGATAAAGAAATCAGTTGAGAGTTTATTTCCATATGAGCAAAAACCACAAGATTTTGGATCCCTTCCCCGTCCCTTCAATGTCAGGATTTGCCTATACCATATATAGAGAGCATTAGCCTAGAAGAGAACTTGTAGCAAATGCATTTGGAAAGATCCTCTGGGTAAAGTTTGCCCATCCTGTCACTAGGAAACACAATCTCTTAGTTAAGTTTTGGCTCGTGAGTAATATTACAGAAAGGAAAAATCCCCACAATTTATTGTCGTTAATTAATTTCTCTGAACTATAAAAATAATTGAAAGAAATAATATGCACAAGAAATCTTTTCTCCACACTGTGTTTGTAAATTAATTCTAATCAGATCTACTAAGCATTACAAACATTCTTATTGTTTTAACAGTGCTCAAAGAATAATATTTAATCTTTAATAATTTCTCCTGGCTTGTGTTTGGCATGGAATTTTGTTTTCATTTTACAATTTCCCTGTTTCCTTTATTTCCACTAGGAGAGAGAAACAGAAGAAGAAGATGTCAGGTGGCTTTCAGTTACATGCCTCAAAATGAAGATGAACTGGAATTAAAAGTTGGTGATATCATTGAAGTTGTGGGAGAGGTGAGCAGATCTTTAATGGAACATGTACACGTGCAGTTCTAACATATCTTATGCGTGTTAAGCTAGTAGATAAAGTGTGTTTTAAGACATAATTTAAACCAGACATTTTTCTTCTCTGCTATACTGATGTGTCTGGTTTGGGTTATTGCTGGGGTTGAGGGGACATGGTTGGTTGCTTATGGATTTCATGAGGGTTTTTTTCGCTGTAGCACTTCTGCTGGTTTTACTTGATCAGTTGATGCTTCTGAGCTCTGTTCAGGGAAAAGCTTAAAGTTTTTGCTAAAGGGCTATTGAGGTTGTATCTCCAAAGAACCAAGATTATAGCAGAAAAAGCTTTTCCAAATTTTAGTAAGCCAGCCACAGGGAAGAATTATCCTTATGGAGTTAAAGACATTTAAGAAATTTACTTAAAGGCCTCTGAAGTTCAGCCATGAATTTCATGTTCAGCACTTTTGTCATCTATGCCTGCAAATTTAAACTATTTCATTTTAGTCTAATCTGTAAAAAAACCAAACCATAAAACAAACAAAAAAACAAACTAACCAACAAACAAACCAGTAAAAAACCCCAAACAAACAAATAAAATCACCCTCCCCATCCTGGTTGCAGGATCAGGGAATGCTGTTCATTCCCAATACCTCAGTTTTGTTCCATTAGAGATTTTAGAAATATCTTCTTTAGCTAATAGCATAAGGACCGAAAGTCAAAATGCTAACATGAATCCTTTAAGTAGAGTGCATTCAAACTCGTTTAGTCTTTATGTATGTAGATTTAAAAAGATCTAAGCCTTTAGTCTGTGCAAGCAGCCAATAAAAGGTGTGTTTCAGCGTGTATCATTTATTTGTAGGATTTTTTTTCTCTGTGACTCAGCAGCTTAATAAGTCAACATTTATTTTCTCGTCAAGGGTATACGATTAGTTTTCTTTTTCCTGTATCTCTCACTTAAGAAATCAGTTCGAAAAGAATATAAATTCTACTGCAATCTACATGACATCCAGCGTTTTCTTATGAGAGATTTAATACTCAGATCTGAACATAAGAAGCTTAGTAATCACTGGTTTTTCTTTAACCTAGCTGCACATACCAGCTTTGCACATCATTCTTCTTGGAATCAGACATGATATGTCACTTAACTAACCTTATTCTGTTTGTGAGCAGAATTGTAACAGGGTATGTCAAGGTTGTAAGATATTTAAGAGCATATTTCAAAGACAATGTAAACCCAATATTATAACAAGTTTCATGGCAGCACATGAGCTGTTTTCATTGCACAATTTGAAGTATATTTGACCTCATATGGCCACATAAATATGTTCCCTCAGCTGCCCTACTTAAAACTTTTAAGTCTGTGTCTTTCAAGAGTGAAGTGATGGAATAAAACCTCTTCCTAGTAGCCAGCCAACAAATTAACTCTACTGAGTGAATTGTATGATTAAATAATTTAGATGGAACACTAGACTTCTCTTATGAAATGCCATCTCTTGTCATCTTATGAATTTAAACAACTTAATTATAAATAACAGATTTGCATTAAAATTGAAAGATGTAGAACTATGAAACATTCCTGTACTTGCCTGTGTGTACTTATAGTTAAGGGCATGTCTTTTTGAAACCTACTTGGATTGCCAATTGCAGACTTCATAGTCTTAAACTCATAATTGTACCTTGAATTACTACTGTTGAAGAAAGCACTGACAACTTGCTGATTCTAAGGTTTAAGAAAATATATTGTCTAGGGCTGCTTTTTTTCATTGGCAGTCCTAAAGAATATCACACTGGAATTAGTTTTACTGTACTGTTGAAGAGGATTGCTCATAGCTAGCTTGAGCTGCTGGCCATAACTAAATGCCGAAGAAGAGTAGCTGGCACAGATGAGGCTATGTCCACTTTGACCTTATGAAATACCCTGTTCTGTCACCTTCTGAAATTTAAGCTCTGCCTCAGGCACCATCTGGTACCTTCGCGCGGTTCAGGACATTGTCTGACTCTTCTGGGTGGAACTAGATCAGCTGGTGAAAGAAGATAAAATAAAGGACTGTAGAGGTGTAGTAGCCCCATGTCCTTCTTCCTGTTGCCAACAGGTTGGATAAGATAGATACTTTCGAAAGGATTTATATGTCTGTGGTAGTGGTAGATACTATTGGGAATTCCTGTTGTGGCAGAAGTGGTGTGGGGCTGTACAGTGAGTGGACTGAAACACCAGCTGCAGCAAGTGTGAGTTCTGAGATGCTAGGCTTGTCATCAGATAGATGTCCTTGGAGACTGTATGTTCAGAATTCACAGTTCCTTCCTATTTGTTCTAAATAGTTAGAAATTAATTATAATAAGATCAAACATCACAATAGATAAAATGCTTGTTGTTAAACTACAGGTTTCCATAACTACACAGACACTGATACCCCTGAGACATTAATTAGCATACTTAAATTAAAAGTACATTTGAAACTAACAAGAGAAGCATTTTCATCATTGTTTACACTCATGTTTAATGTGTGATTGATAAGATTTTTGCTTGTCATTTTCTGAGCTCATTAGCTGTAACTCTAATTACAGTTGTCCCAAAATACAACTGTAACTAATTGTCTTATTAAATGCAGACGTCTGAATTCCAATTATGTTTCATCCTTAGACTTTCATGGGATGCAGATAATTAACCTATAGCATCAGAGTAACGACATTTGGCATGTCATTCAACAGTTCTAAGCCTCATTTCATCTGAGGTTACTCTGTTGTCATGCTGCTACCTAGCTTTTTGCATCCTCCTGCTGAGAAGTAAGCTTTTTGGCAATGTGAGGTGCACGGATTTAAGCTCACAACTAAGTCTGAGACATGCTATAGTACTGCTGAGCTTATTCTTTGACTTTTACTTAATAGCCCACATATTACGTGATCAAATACTATAGGTAACTCATTTGAAAGTACAAAAATTCAATCTGCACTTTTACAAATCTGTTGCTCTTTTTGGGCAAGGTTGGTGGGGTGATGTTGTTGTTATGAGATAAAGTGGTTCAACCCATTTCCAAGAACAGGATAAACACTGGGAGTTGAGCTGGACTTGCCTTACAGTAACTTATATTGACAGCTGTAGAGTTGAAAGGGGAATATTTGATGGTGGAAAGGGGATGATTGTGCCACAAGTACAGAACCATACAATGCTCAAGAAAACAGCTGTGAATGTATCCTGGGGTTCCCCATCTCTCAGTTACTTTTCTGTGAAAAGCAGTGGTAAGGTATTTTTCCTGCTGCTCTTCGAACAGATGGTTCACAAGGACTTCTATGGCTACTGCTTGGTTAGTTCATGTGGTACGAGGCTTTTTTTGTGGAAATAAGGGTACAAATACCTCTGAACTCTTTATAGGGTCATTTCAGTTCTTTGTGATTTCTTTCTCTGTTCCTCAGTTTCTTACATAGAAGATTATGTTTAAAAAACCCAACAAAACCCCAAACCACAAAAAAACCCAAAAAACCAAAACAAACCCAAATGAAAAAAACCCAAAGCACATTTTGACATTGTAAAATAAAGACCTCTGAAGCTGAAAAGATCCCCTAATACAAGGTGCTTGTGCAGTTTTTCTTTCTTCCCTTCTGCACCAGAGTTACCAAACAGCTAGCACAGAAGCCCAAGGACTGGCTGACATCTCATGGGTATGGCTCTCTCAGAATGCACTCCCAGAATAAGCCATCAAGTGGCACTGTAGGCACCATTTTCTGTGGAGGTCTTGCTTCCGAAAGTTCTTTTCCCATTGGCAGTAAATGTAATGTGTTTATTTTACCTCTTGGGAATCTATGTTTTTAATTTCCTTTCAACATATGATTGCTTTTATACTTCAGGCTCAAGATCTTCCATTAGAATTTATAAAATATCTTTTTCCTTTGCTTTCCTTTGCTCAAGTTCTCTCTAAGCTTGACCTTGGTCTTCTCTCCTTCCTGTTGCCTGCCTCTGGCATTTCTTTTATTCCTGGGACTGTGTTTTAGTTTTAACAGCCCAGAAAGACTGTGTTGTGATCCAGGGAGACTTTATTCCACCTGAAACCTTTCCTGACTCAAAGCTTCCCTTTGTGGGCTGTGTGTAGTTTACCAGCCTAATAGGCAAAGCTACAGGTTGTAAAAGAGGTTGTGAAACAGGCACATACAGGAGTTTACTGGAAACTAAAGGCCAGTTTAATTAAGGCCAGTGATTCCAAATAGCTGGAAATTTTAATCATTTAACAACTTTGGCCTATTAATTATATACCAAGGTGTAAGCAAGCAGCTGTAGCAGTCCTAAATATTCTGGCAAGCAACTGCTGGTAGTTGGCCTCGGCACTTTCTGCTCTTTTTGGGTATTCCATCCTGAAGATACAGGGATGGCCACTCAGTTCTGTCGAGGGAAGGGGTTGTCTAGGCTTGTAGCAGCATTTGTTGCACTGCAGGTCAGCTGATGCTCCACCTGGCACTTCCTTATTTAAAGGGAGATGTTGCAGATTGTATTGGCCATGAAGAGGAAACCTAAATAACGTAAAAAGTAACATTTCCTCACTGTTGGAATATTTTAATCTTGTGTTCCTAGTGGCCTACTAAAGTGATTATGTTTTCTTTGGTTGTTTTACTGTTACAGAATAAAACTGCATTCCTGGTCTAAAGTAGAACTACAGTGTTTCCCTGAATGCTTGAACTACTGTCATATTATTTTCCTTTTTCCTTTTTTTTTGTTTTTTTTTTTTTTTTGTTTAGCTATTCTTTAAACATGAAAATAGGCTGAATTCAGTATTTTTTTTTATTTATAAGCAGCTCAATGTCATAGCATCTCTATACCCTCTTGAGAACTTCTTTGCGTGTCTGAATGTCTCACACATATAATTCCCTGTGTTATTTTCCTGCCTGTCCACTTCTACTGTATCTATTTTGAGCACTTCATTATAATTTCTTGTTTATATCATTATTTGTAAGTGAAATTAACTATTACAACCTCTTGATGGCTTTCTAGTCTGGGTTGTCATTGTGTGCAGGGATGTACCAATTTCATTAAGTAATCTCTAACAAATTATATGAATATATTTTGCATTATTTTAATCTGTATTTGGTTTATAGTTTCCAAACCTCTCATTTACATAAAAAGCTCTATTGATTAATTCAATTAAAACCAAAATATAAGTATTTTTTCCTCATTGAAGATGTAAAAATACCCAAAGCCCAATGATATTGGAAGAATACTTGAATGTTACATAATTATTATATAGATTAAATTTCCCTTTAAATCCAAAGGCAAGGCTTCTTAATGGGAAGCATTTCTCTTGAGATGATGCACCATTCTCTGGTGACACTGTCATTTCTTTCTTGTCAGTCAAATCCAGGCATTGGACCACGTATAGCTGCCTTTTATTGCATCTGTCCCTGCCCCATGCATGACATTGACTAAGTTGCAGTTGGGTGCATGTGTTGTCACCTCCCTAAATACATGAAATGGAGCAATGAATTGTCTTCAGTCACTTTCCTCTATGTTGTTGCCCTTCAAATGTGGTGTGACAGTAGTATTGGCAGCCTAGGGGCCTGGCAAGATAAGAATGTGCCATGCCTCTCTGAAAGGCAGTGAACTAATATAACAGACTGAAAATATGTCTTGAAAATGCCTCTAGCTGTGGCCACTTACATTTGGCAGAATTACAGAATGGTTTGGGTTGGAAGGGACCTTTAAAGATCATCTAGTCCAACCCCGCTGCAATAAGCAGGGACTTCTTCAGCTAGACCAGGTTGTTCAGAACCCTGTTCAGCCTGACCTTGAGTATCTTGAAGAGTGGGGCATCTACCACCTCTCTGGGCAACCTCTTCCAGATTCAAACAATTCTTTTCCTAACTTTTCAGGCTGAACTTTACAGTTTATATGTAGGGTACTATGAATAGTAGAACTTCTTTTCTGGCATTGGGACATGGACTACTGAATGAAATCCTCTTTTTAGATTGTTTGGCCTGGCATATAAATGTTGGGCATGAATCAGGACCTAGATATATAAATCCTGAAAGCACTTTGTTATAATAGTATAGTAACAAATTTTATTGAGTGCTTGTATCTCCAGATGGATTACCTCCATGAACTTTGTAAGGTTTTATTGGCTGGGAATTATTGCAGCATTTCAAATCATATGGTGATGGATTGTCCCAGTTTGGGATAACTAAACCCCAGAGGTATTTTAATGTCTTCTTTAGTGTATGGATTAATCTCTAGCTGGTGTTTTGAGGCTTAAAGGTATGTAGCATGTAGCTGTAGTGTTTAAAAATACTTAAAGCTTTTGATGAAAATTTCCTAATAAATCTTTGGGAGGCCTAGTTTGACCTCAGCCTCTAATGTCTTGCTAACATTCCACATTTTCTCATGGAAAAAGCTGGGTTTTCCTTTAGATTTTTCTGAATTTGTAAAATTACTGATGTGACATTGTGTTTTCAGAGAATTCATTCTTGTATCAGCTGGAAAATTTATAATAAGCTAATGAATGCTGTAAGTATATTCACATCCAGTTTAGATTTACCTGTCTAAAGATCTTTGTCTATGTGTTTTTCTATCCACATACATAAAGACCCAGACATAAACATGTCGCACAAAGGACGCTAATGTTAACTTGTAAGAAAACTGTAAAATGTTACCATGGAAGAAGTAAGCAGAAGAAAACTACCTGAGGGAAAGATGGAACCGAGTTAGTTGGTCACCTTCTTTCTGTCAAGTAATCTCAGCATCTTGCAAAAACCAGGGATCTTGGGAACTGTGTAAATCCCCTGTGATTAATCTTCTGGTCAATCAGCTAATGCAGTTATGGTTTAATGTTTAGTTCAAATCAATAGAGCCATCTGGGAATACTGCATTAGAAAAATTGAAACGTGTTATAGCTTAGAGAGTCTTGGTTACATCGTATATTTTCTATATAACAATATAGCATGTATAGGTATTTAGAGATGTAATTAATAGAGTCTACTAAGTGTTGTGTGTCATTCAGTTTCAGTTTTCCAAATGTTTTTTAATTTGTCTGGAGAGAAGAAAAGCAAATATTGCCTTTTAGAGACTTTAATATTATAATGTGGGAAACCTGCAGCCTATTGAAGTGATTGAGTGATTTGTATATATTCTATCCTCTGAAGTAGATGGAAGAAAATAGCCATTATTCCCAGAGTTGTTCTTGAGTTCACTAATATTGCTGATGCATTTGGCAGCAGGGAAGAAGGGGAAAATTTGTTATGGGCAGGTACTGAGATTAAATGAAGGTAGCTGTGCTGGTCTGAACTGCTTTCAAATCAAAACAAATAGATCAAACCAGGAAGACAAGAAATGTGCTAAAATGGTTGAAGATGAAAGAGAAAGCACAGGAAACGCTCCTGAATTAACAACAGTTTTCTTTGTAGTAAAATAGTACATGTAGCTAAGTTGGAAAAAACCCAGCCATTCCTCTATAGTCTGAGGAAATATTTGCTTGTATTAAGAAATCTGTTTTCTAAGGACTTGAGATGTTCACAGAGAAGCAATACAAAACAGGTTGGATTTTATTTTATTTTTATCTTTAAGTTAAGGTGTGGGGTTCTTTTTTGGACATTAAATGTGAGCACCCTCAATTTGTAAAGTCAAATTTCTATTTTCATCATTTTGGGGGGGGGGCAGAAAGAGGAGGGTCAAACATTATTGGAAACTGATTGATGTGTCACACTCTGATACTGTCCTTCCCTGTCATTTTTTTGGTGAATTGACAGTGACTGACAGATGAAAATTATTTATCTGTCAAGGGTGTGTTTGGCTGATGCATACAAGTAACTTCTTGCTGTCCCATTTTAACCTAAAGGCATCTGGTTTCTGAGGGCTGTCATTTCACTGCCTGACACTGCCATTCAACCCTGAATGGATTATACAGGAGGGAGTTTGTAATTTTTAAGTGGTATTTTCTCTTGGGATTGGCCTAAGAAGTGTCTCTCCTCCTTCTGACGGTATCATTACTGTGTATTTCAGTAGCATTTTTTTAAAGCTAGAGTCAGATATGCATTAGCACTGTTCTTTGTTCTCCATAGATTTCTTACATTAACACATTAATGATATAGCAACTTTCTTAATTTTCAAGAGAATTTCTGATTTTGATGAGGAAGGCAAGAATATTCACATGATTTATATTAAGATACCTAGTTTAGATTTTCTGAATAGCCATTTGCAGGCATTTCTCTTTTGCCATTGATGCTTAGGGAATTTAAACTCTTATAATCTGCTAATCACATGCATCAAGAAGATGAGTAAGAGTACAGTGTGCAGTGCAAATTTAGTGATTGAACTGATATCTGTAAAAAATTCGATGTAGAGACACCGTGTGCTCTCTAGTTGTTTTTTTTTAATCCTTTTGTTTAATGTTCGTCCATGCTTCTTACTGCTGTCAGCACTGCTGACATTTACAGGTGGGTGCATGCATCTTTCTTGATTTTACTTAAAAAAAGAAGAAGAAAAAAAGAGGTATTTTCTGGCTTGGAGCCTGTGTCATGTGTTCCTTATACCTGAAATAAATACAAATGACTCAAAATCATTACTGTCATTGTTATTGAAAATCATGTACATAATCTAACTCTGTGAAGTGTTCATTATATTGACCTCCCGGCTTTTTGTTTTTGTCTTGGTGCAGGTAGAAGAGGGCTGGTGGGAAGGTATACTCAATGGAAAGACTGGAATGTTTCCTTCCAACTTCATAAAAGAACTGTCTGATTCTGATGATGCTGGAATAGAAGAGCAAGTAAAGCCAAGTAAGCTAAAAATATTGATGTTCTGTATGTATGGCTGTGTCTTTACTCCCTAATGCGTTGATAGGGTAGCACATTTTATCTCTTGCTTGAAAGTGTTTTTGAATGACATGTTCTTAATTTCTGCTGTGAAAGGTTCAGATGATGATAAGTGGGTACTTGCAATGGTACCTGAGTTGTAATTAGCAATTAGCTCTGTGAGCTGTGTTAAGACTTACCAAGCTGCACCAGACCAGGAATAGAGAAGGCAATGATGATTTGTATTTCAAAATGAATTAAAAAATGTTTTTTTTCCTTTAGATGTGGAAACTGAGCAAAGTAACCAAACATCTACATAGTGGCTGTGCTTATTTAAATGAGGGATTAAAGTGCCATGCCTTCTATAATGACTCCAGTAGATTTAAGGATTCATAATTATTGGTGTGGGACATGCGGCACTTTTTCCCTCCAGGTGCTGAGCATGTTACTATCACCTCCGTCACCCACTGCCCCAGCAGCCAAAGGGAAAAAGGCCAGAACTGGGACATGGACTTTGTTCTCTTACTTACAGTGGGCCAGTACTGCTGCAGGTGAAAAGCATGTTTGGTAACTAAGTTTGCAATAGTATAAGCATGGTAGTGGGTTGTCCTATTTATAACTTTCCTTGGAGAATAACCTGAACCAAAAGTATGCTTTTATATGGAATGGACACCTGTTATCTTTATGTTTTCTCTGTTCTTCAAACAGATATTCTATTTCTTAATTCAGTGGTCAATTCTTTACTGAAAAGAGAAAACGTCAATTGTATTTCCACATTTCAGGCTAATTCCATAATATCTGCCAAAGTCTTCCTATTTTCAGCACTGCAGATATTCATTGCTATGTAGTGGTATTCTGGATCTCTGAACAGAAGAAAAAGTGAAAGCACTCCTGTGGTCTTTGTAAGCTTATTTCAGCTGAAATTTACCAAAGCCTTTATAGCTCAATCTTTCTACCTCTCACCTCAGTAAGAGGTAGAAAGTTATAATACTTCTTTTTCTTTCTTTTTCTCCATTTTTCCATTTAAGGCCAATTTATCATCTTTATTGCATCCCACAGAAATAAGATCCTAAAAAACCTGACTTCTGCAATGATGAAAATTTTTCATACTGTTTTTGTAATGCAGTACCTATTCATGTGTAGTGGCACTGGTGACCTAGTCTTGTGGTCAGTGCTGCTAAAGATATTTAGAAGTGACAGTCCTTCAGGCTGGAATGAAAATATTTTTAAGGAAGTTGACAATTTTAGTGTGATAGAAAGGGAAAAAGAAGGGGGATTAAGTGAATTTGCACATTTCAGTGAGATTGTGAACTGCTTTCTATAATCTGTATATGCTATCATGTATTCTGTTCATTATAAACACAGTGAGTCTTGGAAGAATTAATGACATAGATATAGTTTCAGCTCTGGATTATGTAGTGTTTTGTACTTTATAAATGAACAAGGTAAGTGATACTGTTCAGGATGGAATACCCCAATTTTATTGGTAGGAATGAATGAATATTCTTTCCCCAGGTAATTTGGTAATATTTACTTTATAATAAACATCCTGAAAGTGTCTTTTAATGAAAGTGTGAAAGCAGCCACAAAGCACTAACTTGTTTTGTCAACATCCATAAAGGCACATGCTTAGTTCAAACTCAGTTTTGTGTGCTGGTTCTGACCGTCAGTGGAACCCCAAACCTGTAATAACTTGTATTAAGAAAATATTGGTAACGCAGATACTGGTTTTGTCTCTTTAACTAAATTGAAGGTAACTATGTAAAAAAGTTCGTTTTTCTTCTTTCTTACATGAAATTCAGCTCTTTGGAGGTGCTTTGTGGCTATGATGTGTTATTAGAAGCTATTTTTAAAATATCAAAATAGCTATAAAACATATGAACGCTGTAAGCCTCCTCACAGAGAGACAGAGACTCAAGGAATGTTGAGATTCTCATGTGGGTTTTAATGCTTTATTTTTATTTTTCTTCAAGTAAACCCATCAATTTAAGAACTGCATCCCCTTAGCAGAATTGTGGGAAATACGCTTTTTTCTATATGGTTTATGTAATTATTACAGGTGTTGCTCCAACACATGGAGCTTTATAAGGCTCTGTTCAGGTACACTGACTACATGGATTTGAGAATCTCCATGAGACTGCAAGAATTTCGGCAAGTTTATACAACTGACTAGGAATGATAATCTTAGTCCAAGTAGCTGCACTTAGTCTTAAAGCACAGAAAATAAAAACCAAACAAATAAATTTGGGAAGATTTGGCCATGAGGCTACCATTACTGTTGAAATGATCTGGGAAATATCTCAAAAGGGTATTTACATTAATGCCTCCTGATCAACTCCTTCCTCTCTGGATGTCAAGACATGACAGCACTTCAGATGTGCAATAATTCATTTTTCTTTCTCTGGAAACAAAATCTGTTTGAATATTTCTGTATCACAGGATTTTGTAAGGCAGAAACCTGGTATACAAATGTTAGATTATTAAGTTAGCACTCAGGCATGAGGGGCTGTACCTGCACATTGAACTAGAACCTTAGGCAGTCACTGAGGTTCTACACAGCTTCTAGAGGGGCCTAGAAAGGGTTGAAGAATGGCTCTGCAGTCATAAGCAGCCACCTTGAATTCTTCAGCCCAGCCTGTAAAATGGGTAAGGTAATACCTGACAGGTTTACTGTGCGACTTGAGAAAGTAGCACAGGATCTTTGGAGAAGGGCACTGTGCAAACACAAGAGTATTTTTTAGTTAATAGTTAAATTTAATGCTTTTGTTAAACTTAGTTAAATTTAATCATTCAATCACATTTTACTGACCGTCTCTAAAGAGAACCTTTTTGGAGGGGCGAATGTAAGTTTTGTTGAACTCAAAGGGGAAGAAATACAGAAGATAAAAATGATATAACTTGGCTTTTTATGAATATAGTTAAAAATGCATATTTTTCTGCCCTTGTGTTATGACCTACACAGGCCAAAAAGGAGAAAGGGGCTGTCTGATTTTGTTGGTTTTGTTGTGTCCATGTATATTTCTTGTCAGATCAGAGTAAATGCCCCAAAGGTATTATCTTGTTTTCTTGCCATACACTGCCGTAGGGTAACCTCAGAAGTTTCTTCAGAACAAAAAGCCCCTGTTTTGAAAATATTTGAGGCTAGTTTTGGTGATGCCTAAATATTTCTGAATATTGACAGTGGGACTTAACTTTAAGGGGTTGGGAACTTGTGCTTCTCAGATGGTGGGTACTCAACAGATTGGAAAATGAGACCTTTAGAAGATCAAAACATTGTGGGTTTGGGGCTTTGTTTATTTGCTTTTAAAGTATTTGTCCCAGATGTAAGGTGACTGCCAAATTTTTTGTCTTCAAAGGCACATTTCAGAATGTAAGTATGGACAGGATCAGATACCCTTAGAGTACACAACAGTTCTTTGTTCTTTAAAGCATCCTCCTAAATGAAAACACTGCTTTTCTTTGACCTACTGTTACAATATGGTCATGAAGTGCACATTATCATTCTATTACTCTATTGAATGGATGCATGAATTATAAGATTATTTTCTAGATTTCTGATATATATTTTAGAGTATTTTAATACCACATCGTGTTATTACAGGTTGTCAAGAAGCAAAGAGTTGTGATGTAGTCAAATAAACCATATGAGAGAAATCACAAGTTAATATTAAGGAGATGATTTCAAAAGCATTTTAGTATGTTCATGGCAATGTCATGACAACATTTAAGGGTGGCCTTTTATATCTTGATGTTTCTTGTATGTGTCTGTTCAGGAATTGCTAGGCCATATGGTATGTATCAAATATTTTTAGAACCTGTTAGTGATGGCCACTGAGAAGTCATGACTGCTGGAGTTAGAACTGATGATAGACTCATCAGCTAATGGTTTTGTCAGGCAACCTCCTGTATTTTGAGTTCTTAAAACTTCAGATATCCATTAATGTCTCTCTGCCTCTCCTTAATGTCATGAATCTTGACGTACCTTTCTCTTAGCTATATCTTAATTGTGTTTGACTGTTTTAATAGCATTTTTTAATGGTATTTTGTAAAAACAAGGGTGGAAAGATGGATTTCTGACTTTTTACTTCCTCATTCTACAAAAATAAGGCAAGGAAAATCATTTGTTATTAATTCAGCTGCAAGAACGAAGAAACAGCTTTTTACGATCGCCAATGAGTATAGTTTTTTATTTTTTGAAAGTCCAACAGAATGATATGCAGGGTTAAAAATACACATTTTGTACCAAAATGGGTGTGGTATCCATGTTGGGACAATTCATATGTACTGGCTATTTTGTTATAAAATTTTACTGAAGACATTAATTTTTAATGATGGTATACATAGGTGAGAATGACAACAAGGTGACATTGGCCTACTCTTGGGCTTGCCTAGGTACCTCAGGTTTAAAAAAAAACCCCAATACACACAACACTTCAGCTGCTCATGCCTTTACCTTCACTTGAATTTCGTATCATAAATGTCAGAGCATGAGTTACCTTGCTATCAAAGAGAAAAAAACCCAAGAGATTTACGGTCTTGATAATAAAAATCTTAAAGATCTAAGGTGGGAAGTGGGATTTGTTTGGAGTGGGGTTTTTTTTTGTTGTTTTTTTGTTGTTTGGATGTTTTCTTTTTCAATTTACTATTTTGGTTTTGTTAAGGTGTAACAAATCAAACACCCGATAAAGCTATCGTCTGAAAAACTGATTTATTCAGGTTTTAGTGTCCTATCCTTCAACTAAGTATTGTTTAAGAACAGTTCCCATGTCCAAAACACTTCTAATAAGTCATCTTGGAAAGATGCAGTCTTTCTCATGCTCACAGGATCCTCGTATATTAAAGAAATGTGAGTATTTCATTGCCCTGTTTGGATGTCAGCTGTGCTTGTTCGAGTGCACTACATCTGCATCAGGAGTGTTGAGCCGCTGTGAGTACATCATTGCAGTAATAATTTTTTTCAGGCTTCCCCTGCACTCTATAAGGAGTCTGAGTAAGACAGGCAGTTTCATTTTCAAGTCTCACAACCTGATGGACAACAGACAAAACCTAAGAAAAATGCATTCTGTTGGACATTGCATAAAACAGCTTTAGCAAAATCATGGGATTCTTTTATCTGACATACATGCAATAAGAATATTTTAACTTCATGTACAATCAGATATTTTTGTTAATATTCTCATTGTTTTGCTAATGAGGCTTTAAAAATGTTAGTGACTGAAAATACAGATTAAAACCTCTTCCTTTCCCTTCTTTTTACCATCATTCGATCTCTTCACCCCCACCCTGCCCCTTCTCTTTTTTTTTTGTCTTTCCTTCTCTTGCCTGCTGTCAGGAAAATCTGCCTTTCAAGGGACAATTCTGTACAGAGTGGCACCGGCAAAGATTGACAGCTACAGACGTTATAACAGTGAGTGTTTCAAAATCAACAAGCAATGGCTTTAGTCCTCTGTACTTGTTTGATTTATTTACACTTGTAAAAAAATGTGCCACTGCTACTCACTTATGGCTACTCTACACGCATATATCTGTCTGTAAGCTAAAGTCAGTTTGCTGCTGATGAACTGCCTTAATGCAATGAGAATGCACCCGTTCCTTCTATGCATGTGTATGTTATATGTTCATATGATGCAAGTGTGTTAGCCCACTATAAACTATGAATTACATTAGATGTTTGGATCTCAGCTATGGATTGAAATTAAGACCATTTAGTCCCATCATTTTTGCCACCTGGAACATGAAGACTGTTGATAAAACCCACAAATCTTTGAATTAAAAGTGCTTCTGCTCTAAAAATAAAGACCCCACTGCAATTGCTAAATTCATAAAATATGCTCTGCTTTATGTAAAGAACATTGTGGGTATTGTTTTGTTAGGGGTGGTTTGGTTGGGGTTTTTTTGGTAATTTTGTTTAGTTTTGTGTTGTTTTGGTTTGGTTTTAATTTACTGCATGCCTTTCATTTAGCATTCTGATTTTGACAGCTATTACTCACAGCATTTTGGCTGATACATTTTTTCTGCCAACGAGGGAAAAAGTTATGAAGCTTCATGTTCAGGTTTTTGCCTTCTGCGTTTTGGAAGCAGGGAACATGCTGCTTTTCATATGCTTTTACTACCATGTTAATACAGAAGTAGACAGGATGGTTGTGTAAGATGAAAGACAGACAAAGCAAGGAAGACAGAAATCTGTCCTTCCACCTGCTTCCTCATTGAGAATTCTAGCAGAAAGGGATCCTACTGAGTCATATTCAGTATGACTAAGTACGAAGTGTTCAGTCCTGTCCTCCGGTGAACAGGATGTTGTGCTAACTTTGGCATCTGCTTTCATCCTAGACAGCTTTCTCCTGAGAAGATCCAAGCTGTGCTGCTCTTCTTCCTCCTTTCTGGGTGGGTGTGTTTGCTCTCCTGCCTCTGAGGACTTCTGTCTTATGCATGTTCACAGCAAAGGATGAAGCAGTTTAAGTAGTAGTTTCTATTCTAATAATTGCATTTACACCTTCTTTAAAAAAAACCTACAATTAAACCATACCGATTTCTTAAAGGAAAATCTGTGTGAATGTGTGCAGCTCTGAGTATTTCCTTGTTGAGAATTATCTCCCTGTCTACCAGAATTCATCTCTCTGCAGCTCTTCTCAAGCTTCCAACCAAGCTCTTGCTCTGTCTGGAGCAGACTATGTGACTGGTGGTCTTCGCATTTTTCTGCTGCTTCTCACCTTATAGTCTTCATGACTGCTTATGCATTACTCAAGTTAGGTGCTTCTTGCAGAGCTCTTGGACCATCATGTTCTCAAATCCACCTATCTGATGAGCATAATAAATATTTATGAAGTAAACCTCCAGGATGCTTGACTTCTGGCTCCAGCGTCTAGATTCGAATCAGATGCAAGGTCTGCCTGTGGAACCTTTAATTTCACATTTATCTTGCTGGGCAGTGTTGCCCTAACATAGCCTTTCAAAATTTTCCAGAAACCTGGTCTCCATGTCCAGCCCATTTTTCATTAAGAGTTAAATGGCTTTTTCCCCTTTTTTCAAGTCATTTTGGGTGAGCCTAAGTGAAGTCAGGAAGAATTCTGTTATTTTAGGTTGTGCTAGAGCTCTGCGTTTAGTTCTCCTTGTTAGTAATACTGGCACATGGTTGTACCATGTCACAGAAAATAGATTTCATCAAACTGATTTTGTAGAGTAGAGGATTGGATGGGTATCTACACGTATGCTTGATAACCAGCTGCAAGAAAACAGCTTAAGCCACAGTAGATAGTTGCACATTTCTCTGAGCAAATCACCCATCTAAACTTTGTTTTTAAAGCTGACAAATGGTGTCTTGTTTAATATTACCTCCCTTGGCATTTGGTTGAGACTTGATGTTTTTTCATGCTGCAGAGATATTTTGCTTTCTCTCTAAAACTGCATCTCAGAAAGCTACATGTCCTGCTACATTTGTGGCCTATTTGTTTCTTACTGGATTGGAACTAGGACTAAACTGGGTGGTATGAAAAATCGGATCATCCAGGAAAGTTTTAGATAAAATGAGGGTTGGCATTGTTGGTGCTATCAGAGGTGTTATCTTCTAAACTAACATACAAAAAAATGGTCTCGTTATTATTCTTCCATCTATTGGCAGCTGATTTCCTGCATCCTCATGTTCTTCCCAAACAGGCCTGCTGAAGGTGTGGCCAGCTCCTTCCATTTCGTATCTGATCTGTAGTCCTTATTTTTAGACAAATATCCATGTACTTAGGACTCCAGTGAAAATAATTTGGAGACATTCCACTGAATTGTTTTCATATAGGGATGTCTGTTTAGAACAACCCACAGCTGCTCTAATTTCAGCTCTCTGGTTTCTCCATAAATTAAGTTCAAGTCAATTCATAGCTTTAGATTAGTTATGCCCAAAGGGTGCTTGGACTCACCTGTATCAGATTGCATGAAGCGTTGCTCGGTTTTTGAAGCAAGCTTAGAGCTTTTACTTTACAAACATATGCTTAGTGCTAAATACTTTTGTTTTGAAAGCCATTTTGCAACTGCTGTGTTTAAAAGAAATTCTCTTACTTAACCAAGGCCTGTAATAGCCAAATGCTGTTGAATTAGTGTAGCTGCTTCTAGAGATACCTTCCACTGAAATATGCAAGATTGTCTTCTGCATAAACATTCAGCCTTGCCTTCATATGCTGACATGGCTTTTTCGGTCATTAGATCTGCCAGGCTCCGCTCAGTGATAATTCCAACTCCTCTGGCATTCTGCTCATCCACCTGCTGTCAGAAAATCTTTGCTACTGCATATGCTGTAGCAAACAAAAAACTAGTTACTTGTCATTTTGTTGATCATAGCCTTCTCTTATGTCATCCTGCAACTTTCCTGCACCTCCACGAAAAGCGCTTCTTGGATTTCAAATATTTTTATTTTTCTGGTTTAATCTCTCTTTCTTCCTCCACTTTCTTTTTCTTCAAAGATGCTATAACTGAGGATCAGGGCATATAAAATGCTTGATTTGACAAATATTTGCCTCTCTTTCCTTATATGTGGATCCACAATGCTGTCAGTAATAGATATTAGATATAATGGAAGAAGATGAGACAGGATCGTTGAAACAGAAATATTCGTGAGTAACCTTAATTGTGTCTTGTACTGCTTCACCACTTTTTTTTTTACCTTTTTATTTTTTGTTTTGTTTTTTACCCTCTCCCTAATCCTTGAGGAACTATGGCTGGTCAGAGTTCCAATAAATCAGTATGATTGATGTATTTATGATATTACTAACTTCATTTAAGAGTGTCTGAATGTGAGTGAGGTTAAGTGAGAAACACAAATGTGGATTTTTAGTGGTTCTGAAGAGGGGACAGTTGCAATTTTTTTATTTCATCTGAACTTCATATAACTTGCTTACAAAGAAGAACATATATTAAATGCACAACTGCTACAATGAAAAATAACATTTGAGAAAGAACAGTGCTAAAATTAGTTGAGGAGACCTTTTATGATTAAAATAAGCATCCTGTTTTCTGAAGAACAAATGTACAAATGGCAAGGGATTGGGGGTGGTGGGTGGAAGAATTATGTTGAGTGGGGTGAAACACGTTAAATCATTCCACCTATTTGGGCTTCCATTATCAAGTGGTTTTCCATGAGTCTCACCAAAGACCTGTTTTTTGAGAGTGGCCGGTAAAGAATCCTTTTGGTTGCTTATCCATCCTTTCACGTGTAGTAATGTGTTCCTGTACCTGGTGAGAACAAGGGTGGTGAAAAAATAGTTCCAAAATGAAGATGACAATGGTGCAGTTGTAGAGCTCCTGGATGAATGATTGCTTCTATTTGCTCTCACCGTATTCAGGGAAATGGCTAGGGATGAGGTGAAGCCACCAACTTCAGTATTGATGTCTCAGTGTTCATGCTGTAGAGGATGCTTGTGCTGTGTTGCCCTTCATGCATGCTGCTGTGTGGTGCTGGACACCGCTCCCCTTTTCCCTGCATGATTTCTTGTGCATATGTAAAAATCTTGGGGCTGTTTCTTATGTGGCAAGAACTGTTGTGCTAAGTAAAACGAACATGTTGAAAGGAAATGACAAAATGTTTAGATTACACGGTTACGTTTCTTCAAGGAATATAACTAAGAATAACAAATAAAGACTAATATTGAAACAGCCTGCCATTTGTACATGTATAACTGCTCTTGGTAAATAAGCATAAATTTGTTTTTTGAAAGCATGAATTTATTAACCTGTAAACTATGAAGAATCGGCATGGCTTTGTTCTACAGGAATATTTAAAATCAAACTTCCTTTTCTGGTTTTGATTTTTTTATGACACTGTGGAATGTTGTTGGGGATGGCTTCAACAAAATACAGGATTTTGATAAAAAGCAAGCTCAATATAAATACCTTATAGGCTGTGGGTATTTGTTTTGTCTTCACCAGTATGTGAGGAAAAGGAAAAAGGGCAGTTCCTGTCTCATCTACTGCAGTTACCATGTCTAACTTCACCTTCTTTGTCATTCAGATCAGTCACTGGTGTTCCACACTGTCATTCTCTATGTCAAAGGAAGGACATATTTCCCTTGCTTTCCTTATGTGGAAAAGCAACATAAGGAAAGGCAAAAAGTCTTTCCTTATAAGGAAAAAGTCCCAATAAGCTTAATTTACACAGTTCTTCGTTCTGTTAAACACAGTTGACAATGTTTCTCTCTGGCTGCCAGACCAAATCAAGAGATCCTTTGCACCATCTCAGGTGTGTGTCTCTGAACAGCTGACCTTTACATCACCTAAGCCTGAAAAGTGCTTAAGAGGGCCAGAGCATCATTTGCTTGTACATTGTCAGAGTGGCCCATCTTTTGCCCAGTGCCATAAATTGTCTGCAGAGAGAACAATCCAGAATAAAGAACAAAAATTAAATTACTAAAAAAGAGCTCAAAATAGAAGGCTCTGTAAACCTCACAATGTCTTCCCCATTTTTCCTGCCATTTTAAGCTCTTTAGAAACAATTTATTTCCTGCTTTGAATGGAGTTAATTTTATCACAACTGTTTATTTTTGTTTTAACACAAATAAACTAAACAGAGCTTTAGTTTACACAAGTCTTTATCATCCCTAAACATCTTTCTGATTTAGAATCTTGGTTTGATGCCAGCACAGCTCTGGGCTGTTGGTGAATTAAGTCTGATGTTGCGGGCCTCTTTCTAATCCCTGTTTGAGCTAATCTGTTTTGGTATGTTTCACAGTGTTGCTCTCAAAAGACCTGTAGCTGGCATAGCAGGAGAGTGGTGTGTTTGAAATGTCTTGAGAAAACTAATCTCTCTTATATACCCATAGAGGAAAAAAATGTGCGTGAAGTGCAAAATTCCTTCAGACAGTGTGGTGAGCATTTATCCTCATGAATACTAAATTAACTTGCTTTTGTAATGAGCATGAAGCAACTGAGTGTCTTAGAGCTCTGACTGTTTTAAAGTAGCTGTGTGTCAGTAGTCCTATATCTTGTCCCAGCCAAAAAGTTGGGAATGGTCAGCTCCTGGGAATTTTAGTTTCTTTTTCCTTATGCTGCCCTTGTTCAGACTTCAAGGAGCTTACTATAAAAGTGCAACCAGTGCTCAAATTTGAGCTCTACCTTGTAGTGCTATAGATGATTCAGCAGCAATAAATCTAGGTAAAGAACGGTGTCTTTGCTTATAGAGCCAGAAATGGAAAATGATACCCCCAAAAGAAATCTTAAGAATCTGAAAAATTTTCCTGCTATTATGACTGGTGTGATAGCAGGCATGTTAGTGAGCACCTGGTTGATGTTATGCTCTTAGATTGTCAGCTTTCCAAATGCTGACAGAGAGCTTACAGATCCTAGAAAAGTTGCTGTTAGAAACAAAAAACAAAACCAAGGCATGACTACTGTAGCTTTTATCCTATCCTGGCTATATTTGAAGTATTAAATAACTAGACTTAGAATAAAAACAAGATGTGCTCAGTGCTTCCGAGTATAGTGGTTTGCTGCGCTGCTGGCCTTTCCTTAGAGCTCAAGTTCATGGCTCTGCCGCAGCTGTTTCAGACTATGTGGGTGTATTGGGCAGCAGCAGCAGATCACTGTGCCAACTGAAATACTTTTCAGGTTTTAATGCAACCTGACCTACCTGCTAAGTATAGCTCTTCTAGAAGAAAATTTCATGTTTAAAATTCATAATCTGACAGTCTAGGTCACTCAGGTTCCTACTTAGTTCCCAGCTGTATCCTTGGGCTTTTAGGAAAACTATCCAACCAGCTCTGTTCTCCTACTAAGTGCAGTATTGGCAAAAAAAGGCCATGAAAAGCTGAAGGGGGAAAAAAAATGGAGGGTGGTTGGAAGAGAGACATTTTTCTGTTTTTAAGAGCAGAGATCACTTCAGCCGTCAGCCATCCCTTCCTTGTGTAGGCAGGGCTAGGGACTGTTTTGTACTGCATTACTGTATAATGCAATGGGATTGCATTATTGTTTCTTACTACAGATCTTAATTTTATCTAATTTGTTCTTAGTTTCCAGTGCATATAGTCCTTCTCTTCTATCACCTTTGCCTCTTGCCCATAGCCATGAAATGGTAAGAGCAAGAGCAGACTAGTTCTTGGAAAAGCCAGAGCTTTTACTCTTATTTATCTATTTAAGTCCAGAGGGCTCCTCAGTTTGTGTCAGTCAAAAAGTAATAAATGATGTCATTTTCCCAGTTGATCAGGAAGAATTCTTTTAAGTTTGAAGGGGCTTTATAAGGCTGGCCTCTGTATCCAGCCACTCAAATGCAGTTTAGTTTGGACAGGCATCACTTCAGTCCATTCTGTCCTAATTAAAAAGTAATTAAAAAAAAAAAAAGGGAAAAAAAGCAGCAGTTATTTTCTATGTTGCTTTCATTATGAGGATTGTATACTGAGACTAAGCTCTGTGGCAGCATGGAGACTGAAATTACTTTTGGATTGTATCAAGCACAGATGGGTGATGCTAGGGAAATCTGTTGTAAGCATGAGGTCAGGTTTCTGATACAAGGTGTGATGTCTCATTACAGAAGAATGGTCATAAAAGATGAAGATGCAATAATGAAAAACAAGTGATGACCCAGAAACAAAAGCCTAATTCTTACTGAAGCCCCTTGAGGCTTCTGAGCTCCTTTCATGCAGGCTTCAAAGATCTGGAAGTCCATGTGAGACCTCTTGAGTTATTCCCGTAATTACTTGCATCCACTAGCCAAGGTCTAGGTCCTCTTCTCCCACAGTTAGTGATGCAGAAAATCTGTTTTAATTGCTTATTTTAAAGACAGCTTTTCTGTTCATTTCAGGGAGAGGCTAAGAGCAGTCATGCATTCTATCAGTAAAAATCTAGTTACTTGTGGAGGAAGGTCTCTGCACTGCATTTTCCCTCCATCACAGAGTAGGTCAAGGAGATTTTGGCAAGGATGAAAGAAGGAGCCTTTGCTAGAGGGTAATTTTCCCATCCCATATCAAGATGCAAAGAGACGATGGTAACTGTGATTTGAGTTCTTTGAGTTGTGGATGTTTTAAACTCAGAAATATTATTAGTAAGTCCGTAAAGTTGACTGGTAACCATTCTCTTTGCATTTAGAAGTAGTAAATAAAATTGGTTCTAACATCCGTCTCAGCCAGGGCCCTAGTAACTGATATTTTGCAAAGCTGGGGAGGGTCCAGCTTTGTAGAACTTGTAGCTTCTTCTGTTATTACCTAAGTCACAACAAAGTGTAGGAATAAGAAAGAGGCAGTGCCTTTGCTGTGTTGCCTGAAGAGATTTATACCTTTCTGGCTTAGTTTATTGTTTATTTACTTTGAGTGCCTGTGCATTGTGGAATGGCTTCACTACAGTTAGCCGCTCTCCTGCTACCAACCACAGCAGATCAGGGTTGCACTGAATGCTTGAATTTCCCAATTATTGCTTTCATGAGGTCTGGAAGAGAAGCAACACACAGAACTTACTGGTGGCAGGAATACTGCCATTCTAACTACCATAATAAACAAGTGAAACCAGATTTGAAGTTTTTCTCCATAGCCCTTCTTGGGAAAATAAAAAGGCCGAGTAAAGAGATCAGGACCTCTGCATAATTATGTTCAATAGGTAGATGTGGCCGCCACTGAGGAGGCCAGAGAGAGTAAGCATTTTGCTTAATCTTTAGTCTTTTTGTTTGTTTCTAATTGGGAACTTTCTCTAATTCCACATTTATACTCCTTTCATATTTCAAATACAGAAAATCTCAGAGCAGCATATAATGACTTTTCTGCTTAACAGTTTTGCTAAGTACCCTGGCTGGATACGTAATTCCTGATTTCCTTTCCTAGCAGCACCCTGCTGTTGAAACCAATTTGACAGATGAGCCCTTTGCATCCTGGATCTTGAAGGTGTGCCTCTAGACCTTAGGATTTGCATTGGTTTCTGTGGTTCACTGGAGAAGCTTAAAGTAGCCCTTGAAGAAGCTGCTGTGTTTTACTGGGTAGTCATGTTTCTAAACAATTAATTGCCAGGAAGACAAGAAGTCCCACCCAAACAAGTTGCTGCTCAGAAAGTTTTTGGATAGAGACTGTTAAAACCAAGGATATCACTTGAGTCAAGGAGGCAAAACCAAAGGACTCAACTGTTAACATTAAAAATTCTATTCATGAAGATTTTCACTGATTTCAAAATACTTTTTCTTCAGGTTAATTGCTCTGTTTGATTTTGAAGGGTTGTTCTAGTGTAGCCTGGAAATGATTTTCAGACGCTTTCAGCTCAGGAAGAATTTCATTCTGTTTCTCTTGCTAATACGCATGAGAGAATTGTAAAAACTGAGGCATTATGTAGATTTTATAAAACTTCCCAAATGCTCCAGAAGCTGCAGGCCTTCTATAGGGAGCCAGTAGACTTTGCCCATCTTAGTATCATTTTTTTTTGGCCAGAAATACATAACTTTTGGCGTAATATTACTTTGTTTACCAAAGGGATGAAAGAAAGAGATTTGTATACAATCTCTACTTGATTTTAGGTGTCTAGATTTTAAAGAAGAATCATCTATGCTAGCAGCCTCTTCTGATGAAAATTCATTGCTATCATTTTGTGGATCTGATATAAAAATAATTCAGAAGATAAGCTGACTTGAGAATTTTCTTTCTTTGACTTGTAAGATCCATGAATGCTTATGAGGGCAATGTGAGGATTTGAGTTTGCTATTATTAGGTAGAATTAGTGCTGTAGTAGCAGCAATTGCTGTGGGTTTCCTGGAGACATAGTTAAGTCAATATGTAATCTAGGAAGGAAAATTTAAATGAACTGTTTCAATTGGAGCAAACTCAGTGGGTCACTTTTGCTGCCAGTGACTGTTTGGCCTAATTCTGCACCATTCTGTAAAATGGCTGAAGCATCACCATATTGCATCTGTGTTCTCTGCTTTTCAAACAGCAGATATTTTCAGATAAGTGAAGATAAATTTTCCTATTCACTGAAAGAACTAATGCAAATCAGGATGTCAGTTTTGATTTATTATATTCCTAGAGGATAGCGTGCATGGGTGCTTATGAGGCTGTCTATGCTGCAGAGAGATTTAATTTTCAGCAGGGAACACATTATGCAGCTTATTTGATTGCAGATTTGTTTGAACAGCTTTCAGCTGTATATTTCTCAGTTAGGTAATGTAGCTTTAGATATTAATTCCATAATTGGCTTGATATGAGTCACAGGTTTAAGGTACAGTGTGCCTGGTCTGACTGCTTGTTAGCTTTAAGTGGCTGTATACAATAGGTGCTCTACAGCTGAACTTAACTCTTTCATTTATTGAGTTCTCTTCCAAAAAATTTTTGTCTGAAGAAGAAGAATTTTCTTGGTACTCAAGGAATGGCCATGAAGTTTTGATGCTGGAGGATGCATGTTTTGTGGATTGGTCTAAGTTCTAAGTGGTACACCAATGGGGTAAAATTAAGTTATTTTTTAAACTCAAAAATGAGCACATGGCACAGAGAGCATCTTCTCTACTTGTTCTGGTTTTGTTTTCCTTTACAGAGGATGGTGGGAGGGATCATCTTCCAGTCACAATCTGTTTTGAAAATAATGAGCTTCATACCTAAGATTTGTTCTTTCATCCCTCCATTTCATAGGCCTAAAAGATGCTACGGGCTCTGAGAGCGATGGTGGTGACTCTTGCAGCACAAAATCAGAAGGAGCCAATGGAGGCACGACAATCCAACCCAAAAAGGTCAAGGGTGTTGGCTTTGGAGATATCTTCAAAGACAAACCTATAAAGCTACGACCAAGGTCAATAGAAGTTGAAAATGACTTTGTCCCACTAGATAAGGTATGTGTCATTTCTTAATTTTCTCTCAGTGTTTTAGTTTTCATCCTGAAGTTTGGAATCTTGCACTGGCCAAATCTTGAAGCTTTGTGGTCATGGTTTCCTAATCTTTCTGTGGGCAAGATTCTGCATATTTTTTTTTTTTTTTTTTTTTTGCCACATACCAGAAAGTGAATTCCAGTGAGGTTAACTGCCTGCAAGAACTGTTACTTTGCTTGGAGATTTACTTCTCTGTTCATATCTCCATCTGTTTAATTGGCCATTTTCCCTAAGAAAATATTACTTCAGAGAACAAGACTGGAGACTTTTCAGGTTTTCAGTCACTCACATTATGCTAAAAAAAAAAAGAATAAAAATTGCTAATTCTCATATAAACTAAGAGTGTTACATGTCACTGTAATACCAAGTACCAAAATACCTCAGCTTAGTACTGGATCTGTTGATTTAAGGGATGCTTTCAAAATTACCTAGCTTTGTTTAAAAGGGTTAGTAAAAGATAAAGTATATTTTTTCTGGGTTTTTTCTATGTGACATAAAAAGAAAGTTTTGAGATTAACAGCTGGGGAAAAGAATTACATTCTGCGAAGTTGAAGCAGACTATCTCTATTCTTTGTTCCAAAGCCTTGAAAACCTATCACTAAATAAGTTAGAAATAGAGACTAGAAAGCCAAATGAGATGTTTCTAATAAACTGGAGGAGGCAAACTCTAAAAAGAAAAAAACCCCTAAGGTATGTTCATAAGGGAAACAAACAAAAAAGTGTATTGTTTCCTGATGAAGTACCAACTAAAGAAAAATACGTGAAATCCTTCCTTTAAGTGAACAGTTAAATTTGCATACACTGAGAAGTGTTAAAAGGCTTCTGCAGTGTAGAGTTCTGCTAAGGGCATTGTTATGTGATGCATTTTCTTTGGCTCCACAGTGATTTTAAGGCACTTCTGGACAGCTGCTCCCTGGTGTGGCAGCTTCTCACCTTTTGAGTTGCATTGAGTTGCATCCAGTTGTCTGTAGAGCCAGGCTCTACAGGAATTATGTATTTTGGCCCGCAAGGCTCTTGCTTTTTAATCTAGATCATTTCAGTGACCTGGAACAGCACCTACCCCCAACATCCACCCTGAATCTTGGTGGAAAAGGAGGAAGGGAGATCCTGCATGGTGAGAACTTCTTAAGTTAGTTATGTTGAGGAACATTTGCTTAATATCTTAAAGGAGATCACAATTTGCATTCTCTATAAGGAGGATAGTGAAAAGCTGGGATAATCTAATAAAGGAAAAACATAGATTCTATTACTCCTTGACCATCGCTGACTTCTTCAAAGCCTGCGTGGTACCCTGCTTGCCTCTTGTTTCTGGGTGGGCTTATTAACTCACGTGTAGGGCTTTGTTACTGTGCAGGGCCAGGAGCATCTGGGCTGTATTCCAATGGCACCTCATCAAAGAAGTCCCCCTGGGATACAAGATAGACAGGTCAGGCCTGATGGTGTTCACTGAGTGCTAGCTAATGAACCTTCCTCCTGCCAGATTCAGGGAATGGGATACAGAGAAGTGAAGTCAGCTTTGCATGGAGCTATCATGGTGTATTTCTGCAGCATAGTTTATCTGTGACCCTGTCAACCTGCCAGTATTAAGGTGAGATTGGGCTTTAGGAAAGTTTTGGAAGTATACTGAAAAAAAAATTTACCAGACCATGAACTTGTTTAATAAATGGTTTAATTTTTTTATTTTTTGTAACACCATTTCAGAGGATGTTTGTTTTTACGATGTGATGGCTACCTGCAATCCTGTACTTACAAGTCTTTCCTTACAAGTCATGTGTAAGGAAAATTGCTTTGTATATGGGAAGCACCTGATAACAGGCAGACTTAAACTCATGCGTGGCTGTGCTCAAACCTCTTTTTATAACTGGTGTGTAACATAAGTGTTCACTTGTAAGGTTATGTATATATAGGCACTGACCAGAATTCAAGTGTTGCACAAAATTCAATTCTCCTGAGTCTGCGAGAGGAAAATTACAATTTACAAATGATAAGTCCCTGTTAATGCCACATGAAGGATTTCTTCTGTCTGCAGTTTACTGTAACTATATCTATCTCTATAGTAGTGTTTGTAAATGGGAGCTAATTAAAATAAACTACATATCCCTTGAACTCTGGAGTCCCTTGTTTCAATATGAAGTGTTCGCAAAGTGCTTATGAAGTGGCCTTCATTCCGTGATGGGAAGTCTTACTCCACTTTATAATAATGACAAGTCTTTGTTTTTCACTAAGAACAAATATTTGTGCAGTATAAGTCAATAGGTTTGCACCTCAGCCAAAAATTGAATACAAAATTTTCAAAAAGCTTCTAGAATTTTCCATCCTGCCCATGGACTATGTCTTCAGATTTTTCCTAAAGTTGGCATGGTTAGTAGTAAATAATGGCTTCATTTTGTAAACAAAATTCATTATTTGTTTTTCAAGTGTGAAGATAACTAAAGGGAACACTTTGTTGTTGCTTTTTTCTTGTCTAGGGTCAGGATGGTTAACCTTTGAGCAGAGCCATTCAGAGGCTTTCAGCACTGTGGTCTTTTCCTACTCACAGCACCAAGGCATGATTCATTGACACAACATTCATTTACAACTGCAGAACATTAATGTTCCCAGATACTTCTCTCCTGCCTGCAAGAAATTCTTCTCTCATCATTGCCATATTTCCATTTAATGCTGCCTGAGAGTGAGAGAATCGTGCATTAACTTTGTTGTTCCAAGCAAGGTCATATTTAGTTTGAGCTCTGCATACTGGGTCAGAAGTATTGCGATATATATTATGCAGAGTGCCAAACAGGTACAGATTTTTCTCTAGCAACGTAGTTTCTAAAGGGATCTTTGCCCTGGTATGTGCATTGCTCCTTTATTAGTAGCCTCAGTTTTTTAGTAACTTGTAATCTTTTGAAGAGGCAGAATTCTTTCTGCATTCTTAAATCTTTCTGAATTTTGGAGATCCTAAAACTTGCTTCTTCTTCGTACAGTTATTGATGAAACATTTTATATATTACTCTAATAATTCTGTTACCTTTTTGATATAAAATATTTTCTAACAACTACTGATTTTGGTAAAGCGTCAATAAATCACTGTGAGGATTTTATAATGTGGGATTATATGTAAGATTGATGTGGAAAATGTCGGTCTGATTTACAGAAGAATCAACACAGTCTCACTTTGTGTTCTAATGTGTTTTCAATTTCATGAGTCTGAAGTTTAGATCATATTTCATGCAAAGGTGATATGAATTATTTGGGTATTAAGTTGGCTTTTACACAAATATTGGCAGGAGTATAAGGGCAGAAAGGATTGCTGCCAGTTGAGCAGAAGCAGGTGCCATTAGCTCTCCCGTAAATGACCAGGCAGTTTGATGTGCTCCCAGTGTTAGACCAGTGTAGGATATAGTGGCCCTTGTATTCTAAGATGATCAATAAACTCTCTAACTAAAGGCAAAGCTGATGAATTGTGTGAAACCCCATTGGTTTTATTGGCATGCAGGATTCATTGCTGTGCTGTTCTTTGTTCTAAAAATCACAGAAGCATATTATCCTAGGGAAATTAATGATGCAGTTGTGGGAGTTTAACATGGGCAGTGCCATTAGAGCTGTGTTTTTTAAAAAAGTAGAAGATTCAAATACTTACGCTCAGTAGTCCTTTTCTTTGCCTGCCTGCATTGATCTATCAACCACTGGCCATGTGTAACTATAATCAGATTCCTGAGGCTCGGCTCTGAAGAGTTCCCATTAATGATAGGTGTAAGTGATCTAATTTACAATGCTGCACAACTGAAGACATACCTTGCTGACAGATTAATTTTTAGAAGAAAACAGTATGTGTATAGGCATGTTGTATCTCCTGAGAAAATTCAGTGTAACACTGTTCAAAGTAGCACAAGTTTTATGGTCAAGTAGAAATGCCTGTTTCACACGTCCTCCTGCTCATGCAGCTCCAAGACATTTAAACAGGTGTTTATGCTTATTTCTTTTTTCCTTTTTCATTTTGTAGTAGCTTATCTAAAACCTCTGTTTCTAGGCTGACTTCCTTCCAATATGATCTGTATATGCTTCCATTGTTCTAACAAGTGATCACTTTTTCCTCTCCTGTATCTAAAAATAAACCTCAAAAAGTAAAGGAAAATTTATTCAACCTATATATTCCTTCTGATTTGACTGTATTGGGTTGGTCCCTGAATTGAGGCTTCAGCTGGAAATGCTAAAGACCATAATTGGTGAATATAAAATGAAATAGTCTCAAAAAGCCATTTTTATCTTTCTGAAGAGTGCCCTTAGTTTAGAAGAGACTATTGAGAGGTTTTTTTACATTTTCCATTTGAGATATTATTTGTAGTTTTCTTCAGGCGAGACTTTCATAGTTGGCTAGCAGTGGTGCATTTGAGCACAGCTACATTTCATTAACAGCCTTTGATGAGGTCATATTAGTGTTTGCCAGAACTTAATGTAAATTATATACTTGACCATCAAACTGGGGAATATTGCAGCCATTGTAATGATTTCATATGAAGGGGGGGATGCTCATTGCTCTAGATCCAGCAACATGTAAGATCTAGTTAACTGTTGTTTAGGGATCCTTCTCACTGCAAAACATTGAATTTATACAGGAAGTTTTATTTCTATATATATTTTGTATGCTTGGGAGAAGAAATGGAGAAGAAATAATGGAAGTAGACACAAGAGCTATAAAGGCTAGAAGCTCATGTCAATTATTAAGTCTACCTGTCCTTTGTAATAAGAAATCTGTAAACTCTGAGTGCCTGCAAGGTCTGAGTTTCTATTTTGAGTTGGTGAGCTAGGGACCCAGAAACCATTGTAAATGCATTGTGCTGACAGTCACATCTTTGCTACACCTGTTCTGTCAGTTCCTGCCTGGTTGCTTGTAGAAAACAATTTTCCCCTTTAATTTTCAGTTGTCATTTAAAAAGAAGTTTTAGAGAGATGGAAGTTGGAGGCTTCTCCTGGCTAATGATGTGCCCGAGCTCTGCCAGCGCTGCCCAGCAGCACCCATGGTGCATGGCTAGCACTGGCTGGGAGGGCTGCACACATCAGTCTGCACTTGCCTCTGT
>NW_009929790.1:49622-72884 GCF_000696875.1 Nestor notabilis | reverse complement strand
TTCCTTGGCTTGCTGCTTCTCTTCCCCTCTGATGCCTTTGGAGGTGCTTGCTCCTCTAACAGAACTGTTGAAGCCGCTGTTGAAAATACTGAGATAACGAAAAAATGGATGTGAGCAAAACCACCTGGCACTGAATACAAACACTACTAATTTCAGAAAGCATGCAATATATCAAGTGTGTGTAGCACTTTGCACTTGAAAGCACAGGTTTCTGGCATTCATTTATTCAGAGACAGCCATCAGTGATGGCAGCAGCAGTCGTGGCAAGCATCACCATGTCAGATTCTGTGTAGGAACAGGGGGAAGCGCTCTGCTGTTCAAGCAGCATTTGTGTTTTGCTTTGAAGTTGCTGTCTGCCAAAGTCTGGCATCTCTACCCTAACCATTTATTCTAGTGCCATCTTGTGAGAAAAGCTACAGGTGAAAAAGGACCCTGACCCCTTCTGCAATTGATGCGAGAGCAAAGCTGCCTGCAGTGGAGGCTTGCTCCTTCACCGGTGTAACTTTCAATTCCTTGAGTGTGTAAACAGGATTTATGTGATTTTTTCAATACGCAAAAAAATAGCACATTTGCAAATGGTGACTGATGTACATAAGGCAGAGTAGACATTATAAATAAATTCTTTGGAAGATTGTTACCCTTTCTGGAGTATCTAATTCACAGATTAGTGGTGATGAGATGGGAGGGTATTGGAAATATGGCCAGCTCATGAAATGAGGGACAGTTGAAAAGCAGCATGCCCCTTTTGGGGTGGCTGATTCAAAGCAGGACTTGGTACCAAGCGAATGGAATGAGAAATGCAAAATTAAGTTTAAAGAGAGGAACAAATTCAATAACTGTGGCCAGCAGTGAGTCTCTGCTGAGTCACTGAACCGCGCCACATGAGCGAAGAGCAAGTCCTGATCTCCTGTGTACTTCCTGCCCTTCCCTGCTATCTATTAGAGATCTGTGGTTTTGTGTTTTCTCAGCTTGGTTTGTAAAATGTTTAAGATGCCTGAACAGAGTTGTGCAGGTATTGGTGACACGGTTCAGCTTTCACATCAGCGTACATTAGCAGTTTTTGGTGGAGGAGATTACCCACACAGTGGTTTGTGCTGCTTATGATATTTTTTTGGCTTTTATTTTTAATAAAGCACCTATTGGGCTCTAAATAAATGCAAGCTAGTTGTTGTCCATGCTACAAGACTTTCATGGAATCATAGAATGGTTTGGGTGGGAAGGGACCCTAAAGATCATCTAGTTCCAACCTCCCCTGCCATGGGCAGGGACTCCTTCCACTAGACCAGGTTGCTCAAACCCCCATCCAGCCTGGCCTTGAACACTGCCAGGGATGGGGCAGCCACAGCCTCTCCAGGCAACCTGTGCCAGTGCCTCAGCACCCTCACTGAAAAGAATTTCTTCCTAATGTCTAATCTGAATCTCCCCATGCCCTATCCGTATGGGCCCTTGTAAAAAATCCCTCTCCAGGTTTCTTGTAGGCCCCCTTTAGGCACTGGAAGTTGATTTAAAGTCTCTCCTGAGCCTTCTCTTCTCCAGGTTGAACAAGCCCACCTCTCTCAGCCTGTCTGCATCGGAGACATGCTCCAGCCCTCTGATCATCTTTGTTGCTTCCTCTGGACTTGCTCAAGCAGGCTCATGTCACTCTTGTGTTGGGGACCCCAAATATGTGTAATTGTTGGTCTTTAGAAAATAAATATTTGTCCTTGTGAAAGAAATACATCAAGCACATGCATGAAACATTTTCAGCTCATGTTCCTGACTTGAGCTACTTGAAGAACATCTAAAAATAGAAGCAGAGTAATGTAAAACGTATTGATAGTACCAGAAATTACTCCTTAAAGCCATGTGGAAAATCTGGTTTGTTCTCCTGGGGCACAGCACTGGGCTTTTGCCAGAATGAGTTCTACTGGAGGCTTTTTGGAAGGGAATACTCCTGGGATTAGGAAATCTTGGGATGCTTCAGTCTGAAAAACACTATGTGTAGGCTTAAGCTAATGCAATTTTATTTCATAATAGACAATAAAAGTGTCTATGTTGAGTTACTCTGGATCAGCTTATGATCAGTAACTTGCTAATCATAGTATCTCTCTGAATTTCAGTTGACTCTGTACTAGTACCAAACCTTATACCCAAACAAGCATTTTAAAAGAATAGTTAAAAAAATCCAAATGCTGTGCTTTAATGGTTTAATATAAAGCTGATTTCCTGAGTTCCAGAGTAGCTGGTGGAGACATAGACTGAATTTCTAGGAAAGATTTGTCTCATGTTTCAACATCAGTACAGAGAAAATGCTTTAAAAAGTTAAAGTACTGATATGCAAGCTAGCTTTTTTTTGCTGATAAGCTTCAAGAGAACTGGTTCACAAATTAAATTGATACAGTATGTATAATAATAGCAATAAAATCTACCTAAGTAAAATCTAATTGATACAATTGATATGAAAATATTTAAATGAGTGTAGTCAAGGCTTTGGGAATAAACAGTTTTATAAACTGTTCTCAGTGTTTCTTTTTTCTTACTCCACTTGGATTTTGATGGATAATATAACCAATTTTCAATTGCTACATCTGAGTTGTTACATTTTTTAAGTTTGAAAAGATTATAAAAATTCTAATGCAATGACATTTTATATTCTTAGCACAGATGAACTTTGAAAATTAAAAGAACAAATACAGTTATGCAAAAAAACCCCCAACTTTGGAAATTACATAAATAACATCTAAAAGATTGATGAATGTATATCAAGATTAATAAAACCTGCAAAGTAAAATTTATGCACTCATCTTTTGCTATCTGTTTAGGTTCATCAGTTTTTGGGTTTTTTCCTTTTTAAAATTTTCCCTAGTTGAGGATTATTTTCAATAAGTCATGCCTGATTGTAATACTTATACTTCTATATACCCATAAATTGCTACAGATGATTCTTTTTTCTTAAAACAAATACCAGTGATTGTGTGTTTTCTGGAACTGAAACTAATGACATATTGTGTTATAACTTTAAAATAATTTGTGAAAACAGAATTCTTCAGGAAGGAGATTGCAGTCTCAGTATGCCATCAGACTTTGTTCTGAATCACTCCTGAACCTGTTCTGCAGCATCGTGCGGGCACAGGGAGTGTTGCTGCAAGGGATGTAGCTTTTTCTGTGAGCCATCATCTCCTGCTCATTTCCATTCTTTAAAGTATTTTTTTCTGGAGATCGTACTTGCAGTGATAGTCTTACTCAGATCAGTTTTGATTTGCCTCCAGTATAAGGCCAAAAGGGATCTCTGAGATCATCTAATCCAAGCCTTTTAACTGGATTAGAACCAAATATATATAAATAAACCCCAGGGGATGGCTGGTTTTTAAAAAAGCATCCAGTAAAGAAAGTTGTGTATCCTTGTAATTCACTGTTGTTCCCGTATTTCACTGTTGCAGCAGAAAATTTATTTTAATACCCTGACTCTGCAAAATAACTTTTTTCTTGTTTATTTTCTTTTTGGTAGGAACCATGTTGAACAATTTATTCTCCTTCCCTTTAAAAACTACATACTAAGTTTATGATGTCTTCTCTTACACTGGTACTTAAAACTAGAGAGAATCAATTGGTCGTTTTAGGGGTTTCTTATTTTATCTTTTTAATGTATATGTTCAGAGGCTTTTTTCTTGTCCCATAATTGTGTTGGCATTCCTATGAGAATGCCTCCGTAGAGAATGAGCTGCATGTATATTGGGAGTGTGTTGAGTGCACCTAAGTATGTCCACAGTAGACGTGTTTGTGTGTAAATGCTCACTGAATAATATAAAAGGTTAAATGGGAGTGAGACTGTATAGTACCTTATGGCTTGCTTAAATATAAATCTTTAATTTCTTCCCCATTACCTGAGAAGCCCGTGGTGTGTTTCCCTCCCCTGCCCTTTTTCAGTCATTTTAAAGTTGAATGTTTGTGAGGAGGCAGTATTAAGAATTTATAAGAGTTTCATGCAGCAGAGCATTCATCTTAATGGTGTTCGGTTTCTTGATTGCCTTTCTCTAAGAACAAAATCTGAAACAAAGGAATAAATGACATGATATTTTGGCTTTTTTTATTTTTTTTATTTCTTCCCCTCCCCCCCCCCCCCCCCCCTTTTTTTTTTTTAGTTGACAGAGAGACCAATGCACTCAAATTTGTCAAAAGCATATTTTCCTATAGTTTTTATGCCTGGACTGTTCACAGAGAATCTGTACATCCTCACTCACATTGTCTTTCCTAGCTGCTGGTCTCAAAAAGCCAGGAGAGATTAGGCTGGCTTGGGAAGGGAGAGGAAACTCCTCACTTCGAGTGAGCAGAGGTAGGAAAAGCTCCAGATTTCCTGTGAAATAAACAAGTGGAACCTTTGTTTCCCAGGGATGGCCTGGAGTGTGAGTCAGTGTCAGGGCTGGGCTCCTGCTCTTGCTGAGCTGAGCTCATGCAAGGAAGGGGCAGGACTCCAGGGCTTGTCTTGGACACTTGGAGCTGTTGGAAGGCAGCTTGGCTTCACAATGGGAGAGGAGGTATTTCTTTTACAATTAGCTGGGGTTTTTGTCTGTGGCTGTTTGAAACTGTATTGTAACATATATTCTGCAGAGCACAGGATTCGACTGCAGGGTTCTTTGGTTCTTCTGCACACTTTGTAGATGCTGGGTAGGTAAAAAGATAAGAAGGATAGTGCTGGGGGTCCTGAATTCTGTTTCTGCTGTAGAGGACTGTTTTAGAATATGGGGTTACTTTTGTGTGAAAACATACTCTGTCCTGGCTGTTTAGCTCTTTTTCCTTTCAGACTGTTTGGCCATTAAACTTGCACAGATGTTTTTATTTCTATATGATTTTGTTTCAGATTTCTTATCCAAAGAATAATGTAACTTTATAGTTAAGCAAGGCTAGTTGCACAGTCTTTAGGATGTGTTGCTCTTTCAAATATTTGCTTAATAAACAAAACTTCACCCCCCCCCGCACCCTTTTTTTCCTTCCTAAATGTCCTAAATAAAACTGCACTTCTCTTTTTGGCAGAAAAAAGAGGAGGAGCTTTAGAAAAGAGGAAGAAAGTCCTCTTCTGTGTGAAGTGACATGTGGAGTCTTTTATACAAATGAGGAAAACTGATACAAATAATTTTGGAGAAAATTATAGTAGGATAGTAAAATCTAAATAAATATTATCATTTCCTTCAAGAAAAAGCAAGGAAAACTGGAGTCAACTGATGCTTGTAAAATTTTATAGAAAGCTGAATGGAGAGATACCACATAAACTGTTTAATGACTTACAGATACTTTGGGGAATTTTATTAGAAAAATGTAAATTTCTTTCAACTCTGGCTTTTTACAGCTAAAGTCAGTAAGATGTGTGAAGAAATGAAGCTACAAGTTTTCTGGGTTGCTTTTTCTCTTAAAATGTGCCATGTGTCTTTCATTTTTGATGCCTTAAAAAGAAAAAAAAAAAAAGGAAGGAAGAAAGGAAAGAGGACCATAAACCAGCCAGGCAGTCAGTGGGATAAAAACTCTGTAGGCCAATTTCTAAGATGCCTGATTAACTCCTCGTTATGGGTGTTTCTGTGGGAGGTCAGTGGCATTTCGTGATTCTAAAATAGTTCTTAAATAGTAGGGACATGAGCATATATTATTACAGTTAGTTGACTAAGTGCTTCATAAAAACTTCCCAATAAAATCCAAGCAGCAGGGAGAGAAGACTCAGCTCCTGGGGAGGAGGTCCTGCTGCAATAGCAACTGGTAGCCAAGTAGGGGCTGCTGATGCCTGCTTTCTGCTGGGCACTGGGCTATTTGCCACGTACTGGCCACCCAGAGCGCAGTAGACCTCCATATGTACAGCTGACAGTGTCCTTTGCAGCAGTCTCTGTATCTAAAGCACTCACTGAAAATAAAAGCTGAAAAGCATAATATTAGTCATCTTCCATTTGTGTTTTGAGTTTTGGAGCTTCATTCTGAGATGAAATTCCAGTCAGTTGAAAGAGAAGTGGATGGAGATGCTAATGCATTTTGCTTTGTCACTTGTTGCTCTGCAGTTTTCCTTTTGGGAGCAGAACACTAAAAATGAAAATTAAAGATAATATAAGGAGCAAAGAAGAAATACAGTGCCAAAAGGGAAGAAATACTTGCACTAAGTCTGAGATTATCTGCATGATAGTATAGGTTTAGACTTTGTTTTAATCATTCAATTTGAAAAAGATAATTGAATAGCTACTTGGCAGTTTGTTGCCAGTTAACTGTCACAAAAGAGCAAAGAAGTATTGTTGATGCTTTAGAAAGGATTCCCTGCTTCTTGTTTTCCTAGATTTTTTTTGGGGGGGGAGAGAGAGAGAGATGCAAGTGGCTGCACGGCTTTCCTTACTGTCACAAAAGGAACTGGAGATCCGTGTAGCAGTTGCAAGGTTCATTAATTTTTGCAGAGGAGGGAGGTTTCATAACAGCAGTTTCTAAGCTGGATGGTACAATCTGGATCATGCTAGCCACCAAGAGCAATCTAGATAGGCGCAGTTCTGGGAGAGTAAGAAGGAATTTCATTCACTCAGTGCAGACTGACTAAAGGATTTCTCCTATAGGAGATGGAAATTGATTCTGAATTGCAACCTCCAAATGACAAAATTTCTGGTAAGGGGTGCAAGGCAACACGATCCTTTACATTTGTGTGAGCCACAGTCAGTAAAATGGGAAAATGAAGAAAGTGAAGAGACTAATCTGCTCAAAAAAAAAAAAAAACTTACTGGCATTACAAAAGCACCTTCTAGCATTGCAAAAGTGCAGCTTGAGGAAGAAAGAAAATGAGCTGGTTCATACAGCTTATTTTGATGTTCATGCATTCAGTGCTTTGAGATGAGGCAGTTGGGAGTGTGCTGTGTGGGTTTCATTCTGTATTTGCTGCTTTTTGGTTTTTTTTTTTATTTCATTTGCTAAAGTGTTTTTACTCATCAGCAATTCTCGTATGTATTGCTCTGATACGTTTCTGAAGCATCTAACAAATCTAAAGAAGTCTTACATTCACTTTATCATAATTAACCTTTTAGGAGGGCAAATTTTTAGTTCATTAATGGTTTGAAACTGACAGCCTGACAGCATCAGATGTCAGGATTCCAAATTTTACAGAAATATAGATGTTATAAAGTGTGCAAGTTAAGACACGTAGGTTCCTCTCCTGTCTCCCACAACAACATAGTGATAAAAAAAAGCCTCTCCGCTCCCCTCCCTGCCCATAATTTGAAATTTTAAGAACTCGTCAAAATGTGAATTTACAACAGCTTTAGAGTCTGAAGTCACCTGCTGGTAAAACACATTTAACTGTGGAGAACAGTGATGTAGAAGGCAAAATGTGCGCTATGCTACTCTCCAAGCTACCCAGAGTTTCGATGAAGATGATGCTTCTCTGTTCATGCTTTTGTTCCTGTCCCTTTTTCCAGGCACAGAGTTAAAACAAAGATTTTACATTGCATATTTTACCTACTTATTTCTTTGAATGTTATTTGAGATAGCATATATTTCTCTCATGACTTGCATAATTCTAATGAAGATACTCTTCATCTGTGGTTTGTAGACTGCTGGTGGTCTGCTAAACACCTGGTAGTTTTAGTGCATGTATAGCTGGATGGGACATTTGGTGCTGGCTCAGGTCATTTCTAATGGAGCTCAACAGCTGGAAACAAGAACTAAAGTAATTTTCCATTTAAGCGCTTCTAAAATCGCTGAAGAGATGTTTTGTTGTTGTAAGTGGGAAGTTAGGAATCTGTGAAGCAGTCTCTCTAATTAGATGTTTTCCCCACTACAAAGATTTGAGACTCTCCTTTTAATGCAAAAATATAAATTACATGAATGTGGAGGATATAAACAGTTACAGCTCAGCATAAAAATCAGTATCATCGCTGAGGGCGCAGTGTGTATTCATACACTGAAATACTGAAATATCGTGTATCTGAAGACGTCTTAAATCTGTAGCACTTTTTCAGAGAAAGGCAGACACAGTTAAGCCTTTTCAGACTGCTTAACAGAGTCAAATTTATTCAGGAGGTTGGTAAGTTGTTCTGAGCACTTCACTGATAGCGTTGTGATAGATGTAGTTCACCTCACAGGTCAGAAAACATTTGCGATCTCTGAACAGGAAATGCAAATATGTATTTCTATACTGTAGATTTGTCTTTTTAATTACAATAATGACACTCAATCCAGTGTTTGCTTTTTATAATCTTATAGACTCAATGTGGGTTTCTCTGCTTCTATGGGAGCTACAAAACATGGCCCAGGAAAGCAGACTTGTGTATAGCATAAAGCATTTTTAGCTCTGAAATTTCTTCATGGAAAATTTCTGTAGTGGCCTACAAATCAGAGGATTTAAATTAACCCATAAGAGTTAGTGCTTTATAACCCGTAAGAGTTAGCCCTTTATGATTTTGACGACTTTTCTAATTATCTTCTCCATGTATTTTTGTTCTTCCTATGGTTTTGCTTTCTTTTTAGCTGAAAAACTTAGTTTATTTGATAATGTTTGGGGGGAGAGAGCATACTGTGTCCAATATTCCATTTCCATGTGTTAAAAGAATGAGATTTCCAGGAAACTGGAAGATCCCAAGATATCTGTAGCTCAGATCAGAACTGTGTCCGGGCTGGTACAGTGCCTCCAAACAGAGGTCAATACTGGAAGAGGGTGAGAACAGGGTAAACATACAGAGAAATACACTGAGTCTTCACAGCCTCTAGTAATTTTGAACTTTGTGCTTAATAACCCTAATGGATTTTCCTCATCAAGTAGTCACATTTCCATTGCATGTAACGCAGTAGCATCTGTAACTCCTGTGAAAGTGTTCTACTCAGTGGGATCACAAATTGCGGGAAGGAGTTAACCTCCCTTTGTTTTGAATATGGTACCTGCTAGTTTAATCTGTTAGCTCTTAATTTTTATTATGGGAAGAGATAATGAATCCTCCCTAACTACCTTCTCAGTGCCCCTCCTGGTTTTTAAAGACTTGTGTTAAATCACCTGTGTGAATCTTATCTTTCCAGAATGAGGTATCTGATCCATAGGTCTGGTCATTCTTAGTGACTTTCTGTCTTTTCCAATTCCTTTAGGGACTGAGGTGTGTTATGTGCGAGGGGGAAAGGAGGTGAGGACTGCACACAGTGATCTAGGTGTTAGATGGATTTATAAATCATTTTGATAGTGCTTTCCATTGCTCTGTATTGCTTTCCGAAGTATTAACAGCTGTGTTTCAAAGCCCATCATTTCTGTCTAAAGATAGTGGGTTTTCTCCAACTGTGTCATTTTACTTTTATCTGAACTGAGTTTCTGTCTTTCCCCTTTTCTGGATCATCTCTGAATGCATAGAAAACAAGAGTCTTGTTCTAGATCCCTGAGGGATGCCACTGGTCACTACAGTGAAATCCTGTCTTTTATTTCCTGTATTTTAATCAGTTGTGTACCAAGTTAATGTTTTCTATAAAAAGATGATCAATAACCTCTGTGATCTCATGTTTAGATTTTAGTGTGCACTCAGGTAACAGTTTCAGTCTTCTTCAGGAGCCAGGGCCAGCAACTTTTTTGTTTGTGTGTTTTAATGAATTGCTGTGAATTGGCCATGTAAAGTAGAAGATATGCTGGATTTGCATAAAGACATCATTGTATTGCTGCAGTTATGGGTTAGATAGATTTATTGGTATATCTATAGATATAGAAAGAGAGAAAGAGAAAGAAAGGAAGGAAGGAAGGAAGGAAGGAAGGGAAAGAAATAAAGAGAGAAAGAAGGAAAGAAAGAAGGAAGGAAAGAAAGAAAGAAGGAAGTAAAGAAAGAAGGATAGAAGGAAGGAAAGAAGGAAAGGAAGAAAGAAAGAAAAAAGATAGATAGATAGATAGATAGATAGACAGACAGACAGGCAGACAGTGGCATGCCAAAGGTAGTCCAAGCTTGCCATTTTGTCTTTATTTTGCCATGAGCATTCAGAACAACCTAAATCATTCTTTGTTTATCCTGGTAAGTGATTTTCTAGGTCTTTATGTGATTTCCAAATACTTTTTGAGGTAATTAAGTAAAGCACTAGTAACTTCATTAAATATTTCAGAAGTTACACTTATTTTGAAAAATAAAATAGTTTTTGATCAAAGCAAATGTGACTATTCCTTAAGTATTCAAAACATTTGTTCTTAGGCTTGATGCAGTCTAAGCAGTTTAACTAATGACAAGAGGTAGTTTTGCAGGTTTTATCAACTATAAAAACCTCGGAAGAATGATCACTGGTGATGAATCAGAAAACAAAGTCCCAGCAAAATCACGTAGTGTTGTAAAATTTCCCTTGTTTGGGGACCTCTGTGCTGTTTCCTTTACTTTGTTTACTTGCTGGCTTGCACGCCTGCTTGGATTCCAGTGCCATGACAGTGGATGACAGATACAGTAATTGTAAGACACTCTGACATTCAGTACTCTATTTCTAGGGCACCAAGTGAACTGAGTGTGGTGTAATGTGATCACAACATGTTTACCATTCTCTGGAATGAGAATTAGAGTATTGTAGTAGGAGTTTGAGTGACACGCTATTGTTGTTCCCCTTTTATTTTTTCTTCTGCTTTCAAGGAGTAACTTTTGTTATTTGGTAAAAATTTATCCATTTCTGTGTGAGCACTGTGTTCCCCCAGATACCTTTAGGTTTTCTGCATATACATTCTAATTCTAAAGCTTTTAACATGCAAGCAGAATATACTTGTTGAGTAGTTGAACGTTACTTTCCTCTAAGGCAATACTGGCATAGTAGCCAGTTCCTGGAGGACAGATGTTTGTGAACAGTTAGAGGGCCTCCATCTCTTCACTGTTCGCTTCAGAAAATTTGTCTCCTTTGTCCAAAATTGATAATTGTGGTCAGAGTCATGCTGATGGCTGAAATTATGTCTATTTTCAGGGAGCTCCAATGGGATGAAGGCTTTGCTCTATTGCTTTGTAAGACCAGGATGTTATTTGGAGGGACATCTTTTATTTAGAGATTTGTTGATTTTGTTGGCCAGTGTTCATATGCCTTTCACAGCAGCTAAGAACTGGGGTTTTGCAGTCTTACTGCGGGAGGGTAAAATCTTTCACAGGTAAAATCTTTTTCAAAAGAAAAAACATATTTCTTTACTAAGATATGCTGTAATTCAGAAAGCCTGCGTTCATCCAAGTCAAAAGTCATCTAGTATAGACATTAGCTGGAAAAACTACATTTACATCTACTGGTATATGGACTAAGTGTGAAAATGTGTTATTTTCAGATAGGCCAGTAGAAACTCATATAGCTCAACTATGTGCAAAGAAACTTTAAGATGAAATTTAAAAATACTTTAATTGCTTTGTTTTCTTCATTCTGTGAAATATTTGTCACATAAACATCCCCCTAAAAATGTTCTGTGGGTGTGTGCCACATCTGATCCTGTGATCAGAGTGCCCATTCTTTATAGACTCATAGAATAGAATCATAGAATAGTTAGGGTTGGAAAGGACCTTAAGATCATCTAGTTCCAACCCCCGTGCCATGAGCAGGGACACCACACACTAAACTATGTCGCCCAAGGCTCTGTCCAACCTGGCCTTGAACACCACAAGGGTTGGAGCATTCGCAACTTCCTTGGGCAACCCATTCCAGTGCCTCACCACCCTCACTGTGAAGAACTTCTTCCTTATACCTAACCTAAAGTTCCCCTGTTTAAGTTTGAAGCCATTACCCCTTGTCCTACAACTAGAATCCCTAACGAAGAGTCCCTCCCCAGCATCCTTGTAGGCCCCCTTCAGATATTGATCATCTGGTATGTAGATCTGAGTGTTGCTCAGATCTAATATGAGTGTTGCTCATATTTAATCTTTTGAATGATATAAAGGCCAGCACTACTGCAACCTTGCCCTGAGAATGGTCAAAATGTGACATGCTGGCCCCAGGAATTATTAAAGCATGCTGTGACATGCTTACCATGCTTTCCCAATGAACTTAAGCTGGTATAAATGAGCACTGCAACCTACAGTTGCACCTAACCCCTACAATCATAAATTTTCCTGCCTCAGTTCTACCCAGATGTTTGTGCAGCTGTTTAGTGAACCAGATAACAGTAAAACTCTTTTTTGTTCTTCCTTTTCTTCTGCATTACTTTTTAACATGGATCAATTCCCTCCTCTTCCTTGCAGATACACTTTTGTCATGGCAGGGGGGAGGAGTGGTGGCAGGAATCCATGGCCAAGAGTGGCTTGGTGGTGACATTGCCACCTTTGGTGGGTGGGCTTAGGCACTGCCTGGGCTGTTCCCTCTCTCTTGCTCACAGCAAGTGAATTATGAGACACCCATGAGACACCAATTATGAGACATCCTGTTTCTCTGCTCATACTCAGAGTAAACTAGGAGCAGGAAAATAAGAAGGATTTTGCTTGCCTGTGCTTGCAACAGTCTGGTTGTAATTGAGGACTTGATGAACACTTGTTTCCTGCCCCATTCATTAACCTAGCCTAGTTTTAAAGAAATTACCCTGCGTTGTGGCAGGGATGTCCTCCCAGATGATGTCAGTAGAAATGCATGTAGCTTGGGCAACTGGGGCTCTCTATATTAACCGGGCGTGCATTGGGCAGATGTACAAATCTAGTTGGTATTAAAAAATATTAATAATTGTAGTTCAGGAGCATATGGATGGTATTTCTACCAAAGCACAGGTGGGTAGAAAGTAGGTACAGAGGAAGAAGGTATTTGAGATGACTGGGACAGTCAACTGTGCAGTCAGACACTTCCCCTCAAGAATTTTTGTTTTCTTTATAAAGGTTTCTTAAAATTCCCATTACCCTCTTTGAAGTGCCATGTGGTGACCCTTTAGGAAAAGTGTTAACTCTGTCCTTTTGGGAAACCCTAGGATAGCAGTATGTGATCATGCTGTCACAGAAAGTACTTTATGTGGAGCTGAATGTAAATATCATGGGAAAAACTGAAATTCTGAACATTTCTCTTATTTTATCTTTGACAGAATAAGGGCATTTTGACATCTGGACGTTTTTGGTGTTTATATATTTGGGCTTTTTAAAATTTTCTGAATTTAAGGTAGAGTAGGTAGGATACGTTAAAGACTTATTGATGTTCTTTAAGCACTTGAAGTGTATTATTAAAAAAAAAAGAAAAATAATTTGGCTTCCCCCTCACAACAGCAGCATTATACATGGTCAGTGAGGAGACTGTTTATGCTATTGGTCATCCAGATTTGGAGTAATCTAGTGACCATTTCTACTTCTTCGTAAAAAAATGTTCTCATTTACAATATGGACTCTCTAAAGTACATTAAAGAATACAGCTTTTATATTGTCACTAATAGTGGCCTTGGATTTGAATGTAAACCTATAGGCAAAAAATTTATCATGCATATATATAAACAGCATTCAAAAATACTAGTTGAATATTAAAAGGAAGTATTTTGGTCAAAGAAACATGGCGTATTTTTTCCCCTGACCTCATTGAAGTTTTCCAAAATTTTGAAAGTTCTCGAGGTACGTAACTGCCTGTTCCTCCCCTGTATAAGCATCAGTGCATAGTGTTATATTTTCACCATTTGCACTGACAAACAATGTTATGCTTAAAAACGTTAGTGTTTTCAGCTCATAGAGCCCGTTTTTATGAATTCTTTAATGTCTGATGTATTCCTTAAGAATATCTTCGAGGAGTTACATTTCAAGTAGCAGTGCCAAAATATTTTATCTAGGGTAAAGAGCTCAGTACACTTTCCAGAATAAATGCTGATGCTGAGTAAATATTTTTTTTCCTTATTCCTGAGTAAATAGGCTGTTGCTTTGAGAAGCCTATATTTTTAAAGGAGAGTCAGAGGATGAGCACATTCCTTTAGTGCAAAGAAGTATTACAACTTCTCCTGTATGGACCTAGCTGGTGCACAAGTGACAATTCAATTTGAATTGTCAGATGAAATCTTCTAGAGACACAAGACCTGAACAACAACAGAAAATCCTGAAATACAGTTTTAAAATATCCCTGAAGGAGGAAACCTGATCACAGGTCTATTTTTATTCCTCTGGTCAAGGTTGATTAATTGGAGGGAAGGGCTGTAATGCCAGCAAGTGAGAAAACATCATTAGTATACTGCCCATTACATGCTCTGCTTCTCATGTGGTGTTCTGTGTTGTTAGAGACTGCAGTTGAGCCAAAATACATAAATGAAAGGAAATGAGACTGTTTAGATTATACCATGACCCCATCCATGTGACTTTGTCTGCCACCTCTTCTGTAATCACTGTTAATTCAGTATCAGAGGAAACTGGTCTGCAGTGATAGGGATTTGCAGTGCACCAAACTGCCAGGCCTCTTCTGCTAGTAGAACCTGTTATTTAATGCTAGACTATCCTTCCCTTGGCTTCATAAACCCAAGCATTAGTACTGGCAGGTTGCTGCCAAATCTGTCTCATCCCTCTGAATATCTGTACACCAAATCATGGTCATTATTCCTGCTTTTATCAGCTGTTCCTGCATCAAGAGGGCACTTCATCCTCTCTCTTCTTTAGGATTCACTTGTCAGGCAATTAGGGGGGTTTGTGTCTAACAGCTAAATGATCTATTTATACTCACCTTGCAGAAATAGTGGGATCAAGATTTGGCCTGTTTTGTTGATACGTTCTGTTGTGTGTTGGGAGTCTGACTGACTGCTACCATCTATAAATTAGATTTGTGGTAATCAGCATATTGGAGGAAAATGGGGGAAACTGAAATGGTACTCTTTAAGAGTGTCTCTGAAGCACAAGGCTAGAGATACACAAGGCAGAGGAGAATGTGCTGCTTGACAGCTTTCTTGCTAGGGAGAAAAGCTGAGTGGAAGAGAGCATGGCATGAATACAGTAATTGGTGAAGATACGTAAGGATGAATATCACCAATTTCATTTTGTTGGGGCATTTTGTTTGTTTTATTTTGTTGTTTTATTTTTGTTTGTTTACTGTTCTTTCAGTTTATCTGTCTGAGGTTGATTATTACTTATCATAGTACTCCTCTGTAAATCAATTTTTTTTTTCCAAATAAATAAAAATTGGAACTATTTAAAGAGATGTTGTCAACTTAAAAATCACACTCAATCTAGAATGAATGAAATGAATACTCCTTGTATGGACAGAAATCAAGGGCTTTTCGCCCACGTGCCCTTCTTCCTGCTTCTCTTTTTGTACTGAATAGCACCTTTAGTTAAGTAATTTCATCCTATATTCAGTCCACTAATTAAACTTCTGTGAGTCCTCCCTGATTCTGTTAAAAGGTTATTGTTTAAAAATGTTAGTAAACATTTTTTAAAGGAAAATTTGAGGATCACATTATAATGAATTATTTATCATTAAAAAAACCCCAAAAACTAACAAACCCCCACAAACCTAAGTATAGTTTACCTGTGTTTCTTTACTGTCCTTTTTTTACTCCTATATTTTGTATTTCCATTGCAACTTTTTATGTTGTCCAACTTTTAACTAAAACTGCAAGTTTTAAAGGAGCATAATTATTTTTTTTCAGAGTGTTGGGAAGAAATTACCTCCAGCCACAGCAACTCAGGAGCCAACAAAAATAGAAGTGGACAGCAGAACAAAAAGTAGGTTTCATAGTTTTTTTCCTTCATTGCACTTCGTGCTATTAAGCCTCTTAAAAGCAAGTTGAACATTTGTCTTGTTTTGGCTAAAGGACTGTCCTCTATATATCAAAAACAAGGATGCAGATATATATATTCAGGATAAACTTTGAGTAGGCAGTACATAGAATGCTTAGCTTCATAGAAGTCTCTGAATTGTCTTTGCTCTGGTAATCCTACCTTGAATTTTCTGCTACCAAAAATCAAATTAAATTACATGATCAGCTTTCAGCCTTGGAGGTACATCGGAATTAATCAGAGTTGAAGATACAACTTTAGGCTGTAACTTGTAGGTAGGTCATAGAAAAAATATCTCTGGTTGTGAGTGCCCTTGCTTTTTTCCTCTTTATTTCTTTCTTTATGTAGCAGAAGTCATCTGTGTGGGTGGTATAGTTTGTATGGGAAATGAACAGTGTCCAAGAACTTCAGTTCTGGTTTTGTCATTTCACTGCTTAGTAGAAAAAAACAATAAATAAATCTTCTAGGCAGGTTTCAGTGCTGCTCTAGGGAGGCATATGTAACTAGCTTATCAAATAACGGAGGTATATATTCCCCATCATTTGATTTCAGTTGTATAAAATAACAAGTAAATGTAATGGATTGTGGTAGAAAAGAATAAGGAAGAGAACTTAGCCATACCTTAGAAAAGAAACTGAGTATAATATGGTGTTGAGTTTTTAAGTCGCACAGTCCTCCTTCCCTGATGTGTTTATCATTTTAGATATTTAGCAGGTAACACTTTGCCTCAGAACTGAAACACATGAAGACATAGGAAGGCAAGCATCTGGAGGAGCAGACCAGGCACTGTCTGAGAGAAGTGTATGGTTATGACCTGGTTTACCACATGTTTTCAGCTCAGACTTGCAAAAGTAGTTTAAAACAGCTTTTAGTGAGTTATTGTCCATTAGCTGCAAAACACTAATTGACTTGCTGCATCCTTTTTTCTTGTTCCCCTTGTGACATCAGGCTGTTAATGGGACATGCTACAAGAACTCAATTGCCCTGAGGAAGTGAGAACTTGCGATACTGAAACGTGTGAACTAGTAGTGTAGAGCAGGGCTCCTGAACCGAGACGTTTTGGAATTACCTTTCCCGACCTGCGGCTTGAGCAGCTTAAGCTAGCCAGAGTGGAGGGGTCATCAGAAGGGGTGGTCCCATGGGTTTTCCCACCCTCAGCACCAACCAGGTTTGCGTGGTAAACCAGGCTGGGAGACACTTGCCTCTTTCCACAACAGTTCATACTTCTGATAGCTGAAGCTGCTCACTAAATCATATCCCAGGGTACTAAGGTTTCATTCTTTCACTGCTTATAAACTAAAGTGGAAACCTTCTGGACAATATTTAGAGAAATGTACCTTCTAGAGTGACACACTGAGCTCTGGCTGGCACAGAGACAGTTCTCCATCAATACATTTGGGCTCTGATTGGTTCTTGCTTCACCTTTTTGTTATTTCCCTCAGATGTGCCTTTTTTGATCAGAAAATTCCTCTTCTTGCCATCTATTTTTACCATGGTTGTGTGTATCATTCAATATCCCTTTTGCCAGAACTAGTGAGAAGGGTGAGCCACTTACTCATACAGAATCTTTACATGTCCTGTGAATTTTACCTAAGCTTTATTATTTAGGATATTTTATCTTTCCTGGATTCTCTGGGGCCTCAGTAGAATATTTAGTATCTCTATTCTTGCTTGGGAAAGAGAAGTACACGTATGGGAAGGTCTGATACAATGTAGTTTAGATATAATAACGTGATTTAGATTCCCTTGGGTTTACTATTATGTATGCTGCAAGCAAGAAAGGGATTACCTTGGTAGTTTTTCACCTTCCACCTGTTTCTTTCCATTAATGATGTTGTTATTCCTTAGTCTCGACTGGATAAAAAATGCAGTTGTACTGTCGAAGAGCCTGCTGAGAGAGGAAGCAGGAAGCACTAACATCTTCTGTCTCTGCCCACAGGAGCTTCAGTATAGAGTGATGGTTGCTGATGCTTCCCACATGTTGATTTGAGTCTGCTTTTTTCTTGTAGCTTTTCTGATGTGATAGGGCAGTGATTTGCAGCAAGCCACCAGATGTGCTTGCCGTTTGATCTTAGTACATGCAAGATGGCCTAAGCTCTGCAATGGGATGAGCTGGCCAGTGCAAGAGTCAGAGCAGTATGTTATATAGGTGCCTCTCCCAACAATATGCTATGTAAATCTCCCTAAAAAATGGGCTTAAGGTTTTGGGAGATAAGCAGATGACTCTTCAAGGCCAAAGAAGACTTTCTGCTCAATGAGAGAGCACAGTGAAAGTACAAATTGTTAAAGAGCTTAAGTAGTCCTTTGGAAAAACATCACTAATGTTTCAGGAATGAAAGATTGCATCTTTGAAGAGGAGAGAGCTGTTTGTTTTGGATTTGTGGGTGCCTAGACTTATAGGGGAATTATTCTCCTGTTAAATTTCTGTCTTTCTTGCTTAGCTGGGATGGCGTATGCATGCATATGTGTTTATGTTCTGTCTCAGGGGTTATATATATTGGGTTTTCTATGAAGTAGCTTGCTTTAGTCTAAGTCGCTTGTGGTATAAGGGCTATATTGTAGAAAATATATATACATTTTTACATTTGGATTCTAAAATTCAGCAGAGCAAACCCATCCGCAATGATTGAGAGAGCTACTGCAGATTACTGAGACTGCAAAATAGTGGAGTACAAATAAGCAGATAACAAAACAGCAAAGGCAGTAAGTCACAGAATGCATTGACCACAGCACTTGATTTGATTACTCCACTTACTGACTATTTGCAATTCGTGTTAAGCTCTTGCATAGGAATAGCAAAATCCTAGCAAGCAACTAATCTTTTTGCATGATGGCAGAAGTTATAAGAAGGTGCTGAATCTGGATTAGTGGGGCTGTAGTTACTTTTGTTTCTACATTTTATCCTGATGAGGTGGCTTTTTGCAGTTTGCATCTCATGGAGTTCTGTGAAAATAGTAGTGTAACCCATTTACGAGTCTTGAGTGTAGCAGTTAGTAGTAAAACAAAATTCTGCTGAATTAGGTGTTTAGATTTTTTTCATCTGGTTTGTGGTTTTGGTAACAATGATGTAATTTTTCACTAGATTTTGTACATTTTATTCCATATAATTACAAAGAGGAAGCTTAAGCTCAAGGAACATGCTGCTTGTTTTCTTACTTAGTATTATTGTTTGTGTCTTTATTGATTGGTGTATGATTTAGACTTCATCAAGGGGGAAATGTTTAATTCTCAAAAATGAACTATACACTTTGTTTCACTAAAGAGGAAAAATAAAAAGAAGTCAGTTTCTGAAAAGCTAAAAGGGTGAATCCAGCTCAGTGGTTAGCTTACCTGAGATGGAGGAAATCTTGCCATGGGGTGGAACAGTTCTTTAACAACAAGGAAGCAACAGCAGCAGAGTTAGGAAGAGGAAATTGTGTCATTCTGGCCTAAGAGGAAAAGCAAATTCCAGACTCACTATCCTCTGTGAAATTTAAGCTTGAAGGTATGTTTGTCTGTGGACTGCTGTCTTGAAAGTCACAGCTCATCCTAAGAGTTAAGCAGGAGAACAAATAGAAGAGACATGCTTTTAAAGTGAAACAGGGTCCATTGATACAGTAAATGGAGTTTGCTCAGTTCTGATTTGAACTGTGTAATATTTTACCAGTCTCTCAAGATACAATTATCAGATGAATTTACCTCCTACAGTATTGCAGGACCCCAGTTCATATAGAAGGTCTGTACATTGACAGCAGTGCTTTACGCTGCAATTGTAAGTATATATTGAGCCACTGAATTCTATGGGTGAAATACAGTGCTTAAAATGGCCTACGTAATGACATAGCTGTATTCTGTAGGAAGGCTATCTCCTGCTGTCATTCTCCCTCTCTGAGGTAATGAATGGGGGGAGAGGTGCTTAGGACTATCAAATATGCTGCATTTTGAACTTGTGACAGACTGTGGGACGTAAGGTGCTGAACAGAGGTGCATGTTAGCTACAGCCATAAAATATCCAGTTCATTTTACAGGATAGCACCTTTGTAGTGTTTAGGATGGCCCTGACACTTTTTCCTCAATGAAGTGTGGGTAGTGACACATCACTTGTAATAAATATCTAGTTCTTTGCTGCTGCTTTTTCTTCCAACTTCTGAGCTGCAAGGATGATGCTAGGAAGGGGAATTGCATGTCACCCTGGGCCCTTGGGATCTGTTAGAGAAGCTAGCAATGGCTTTGTTCTTCCTTCAAAAGGGTGGGACTAGGAGGGATGTGGGCAGAGAAGATGATTATTGTTGTGTCATCTTTGTACCTAGTCTAGCTGGAACAGTACAGTTCAAAAATCACAGAATGTAGCCAAGGGTACACATTTTCAAATGGGACTATACCTAGGCCAAGCCCTCTCAGTTCAGAGTATGCTGGGCCAGAAGCTGAATATCTTACATTAGATCCAGCCTGTCTGAGTTGTAATATACTTTGTAAGATTTATCTGCTCACTCAGTTCCCTGAGCAATGCCGATTGCCTATGGCAGGTTGTTCTCCTTTGCTTGGGAGGAGCTGTGAGGTTGCAGGGCGAGACTCTGGTCTGACCGAATAAAATATTGTTGAATTAATAAATGTGGATGGAACAGCTCATCAGTATTGTCTTTTCTCCTCCCTTAATGTTTCAAAGTTGTCTGCTGTTGGGGATTTATTAACAGATATATTTTTTAAGATGTCTTCAGGTCAGAGATAAAAAGAGAGACTTCTTGAAGAACCATCTATTGATGTATAAACCCAGCCTTGGATGTCAAATGTAAAAATTACTTTTATCATCTACAGTTGGGGGATGCTTCATGTTGGTATCTTATTTGAAGCTTTAATTTGAATTGGTCAGCCTGGGGAAGAGAAGGCTCTGGGCAAACAGCCTTCCAATACCACAGCCTTCCAATACTGAAGAGAGGCCTACAGGAAGGCTGGAGAGGGACTTTTTACAAGAACAGGTAGGGACAATGCAGGGGCTTTAAGCTGAAATAGGGTAGATTTAGGTTAGATATTAGGAAGAAGTTCTTTACTGTGAGGGTGGTGAGGTACTGGAACAGGTTGCCCAGAGAAGCTGTGGCTGCCCCATCCCTGGCAGTGTTAAAGGCCAGGTTGGATGGGGCTTGGAACAACCTGGTCTAGTGGGAGGTGTCCCTGCCCTTGGCAAGGGATTGGAACTAAATGATCTTCAAGGTCCTGTCCAACACAAACCATTCTATGACTCCGTGATCCTATGATTCCATGACTTACGTCCATTTGCCAGGCTTGTAATAGGATATATTGTTTTGACCTTTAGTTTTTTGATGGTGGGGTTTTTTTGGTGGGTTTTCTTTTTTTTTGGGGTTTTTTTTCATTCACTTGGAAAAACCCCAAGTTCAACAAGTTCCAGTGTGGTCTCAACAGTGCTGTGTCTGAAATTAATATTTCCTTTTATCTTTTCATCCTTCCTATCTAAACATAACTGCTGAAATTAAGGTCTTCTACATCCTCTTTTGGTATTGTGCTGTGTTGATTAAGGACAATTTTAGTACCAAAGTGACATAACCTATTAAATTAATCTCTGCTTTTATTAATCTGTTTTTAAAGGTTCATGTAACTTTGAGTCCTATTGGCTTTGGTTTTACTTACGTAAATTGTGTTGGTCTGTCATTCCCTTAGGAGAAGTTTGAAGCTGACTTTGTCCAGTTGCTTAGATTGTTCCAGACCCAACTCTGTTGCAGCATGATCCACACAGTTCTTGTTAGGCAGAGGAATGTATTCATTTAGTGTATGTCAGTGCGAATTGCACTCAAGGAGTCCAGACTTCTACTGTAGAGAAACTATAAACTTTTTCCATGGCTGTGCCTTCACACTGTGTTCTTGTGGCAGCCTTCAGAGCACAGGACAGCTGTGAGCCTCTCTCAGTTCCCTCTTGTGCCTCTCGCAAGATTGCCTCCTGGCTCTTTATGAACTGCATCAGCATTTGGCTGAGCTTAACATCTGGTTTTTGCCATTCTTCTCTACTTAAATTCCTTTTTTCTCTGCTATCTGGATATTATAAAAAAAAAAGGAAAGAAAAAAGGTAAAAGCTTATTGGAGAGGGTGAACAGGTCATGTGAGAACAGAGTTCTTTAGATAAAACCCAAAATGTGAAGATATGTAGCCATTTGCTATGAGTGAAAGGACTGTAGGTTCTGCAGTTAAAGTCTTGCTGGTTTTGACAGTCACTTACTGTCAGATCAACATTGACACATACTTAGAAAGAAAAAACAATACAAATGAAAGCACTTACTTTCCTGAATATCAACTCACTTTTTTCAGGTGCTGAAATCTCTCCACTCTTGTCTGTTGTGATCTATCACCTTGGTCTTCAAATAGCAAGGGGGAGTTGAGGCAGGACCAGCCACTTGCTCCCCGACAGGGGAGAGACTAGGGGAAGCAAAAGCAAGAAAACTCATGGATAAAGACAGTTTAATAAGTGAAAGAAAGGAAAAAAAGAGGTGATGCAAAGGCAGTTATTTACCGCCTGCCACAAGTATACCAATGGCCAGCCAATCTCCAAGCAATGCCCACCTCCCAGACCAACATCCCCCAAGCCCACCCTTTTTTATAGCTGAGCAGGAGGCTATACAATACAGAATATCCCTTTGCTCAGCTTGGGTCAGCTGTCCTGGCTGTGTCCCCTCCCAGCTTCTTGCCCACCTCTGGCCTGCTTGCTGGGGGTGCAGAATGGGGAACAAGAGAAAGCCCAGGGTATTTTGGCTTGCCTCCAGCTGCTGTGCCAGAGGGACCTGGCTCTTCCATAAGCTGTGCACTGTATCTGCCATTGTATCCCCCCTGCCTTGGTGGAGCCTCAAATACCCGAAAGTGTTATAATGCAGGCTTTCTTTATAGTAAGTGTAAAAAAATAAGTCCTGTTGTTTTGATTTAATTTATATTTCTGTGGCCTGCAAGTAGCTATTTCTCTGCATCAAATGTGACAGTTGACTAGATGGAGAGGTCATCAAAACTTAGACATTTAAAGTGAGGAGAACACTTCTACATAGTCACATGCCCTTCTACAAAGGGTCCAAAAGTATTTCTATATGTTTCTTTGGTCTTTTAAACCTGCTGTCTTAGAGTATCATATATTTTTATACATTATTTAACAGATGGAATACATATTCCCTTTTTATTTGTAAGGCACATTGACATACTTGTCTGTTGCACAGCAACATGTTGTAAGTAACTGCTCTTCATGACAACTGCTTTTTATGATTTCTAAGTAGGAGTGCTGCCTCCTGTATTTTCCAGATGAAAGCTGAGATGATGCCCTTATTTATAGATGGTAGAGGGAAAAGGGAAGAGGAAACTTCAGACTAATATTCAAAACTCTTCTTTTATGCTGAGTGTGCAGAAGATTTAGTTATAAATGCCTTTAACTTTTTTAATGTATGATTTATTATTTAATATCTTTAGAAATTCAGAAATACCTGCCTTTCTGCACATCAGGGAATAGATAAGCTATGTCAGCATACTGGGTCATTTATGCTTCCAATTTTTGTGATCTGGTAGAAGGCCATACCAGTAGAACTATTGAAGCAAATGTCAGATATAGGCTTACTCTAAGGGAAATGGTTTGTGGCAGGTTGCTGTCTGGAGCAATTTCATTTGAGATAATGGTTCTAGGGGCTACGGAGCC
>NW_009929790.1:28473-49610 GCF_000696875.1 Nestor notabilis | reverse complement strand
AATGCTCATCAGTGTGAGATTTTTAAATATTTCATGTATTTATGGAGGTCTAAAATACAAAAAGAAAGATGGCAAGAAAATAAAGCAGCAGAAGGAGGCACTTGTGGAACATTTTTTGAAGATTTTCACCCTTGGATAAGCAGATGTTATAAAGTGATCATTTATCACATTGAATGTTCTTCCTTTCAGCCAAGGAGTATTGCAAAGTGATATTTCCATATGAAGCACAGAATGATGATGAACTCACAATCCGAGAAGGTGATGTCGTCACACTTATCAGTAAGGTAAAAGCAATGTTTTTTTCCTGTAAGCAGGGATCTGGTATTTAACATCAGAATCATTCGATTGCTGTAAAATCCCTATTTGAGCCTTTGGCAGTGTCCTGTCTAAAACAATGTTAGTTTGACACTGAAACACTACATAAACTTCAGACCTACATCTCCCTTCTTTTTGTGCTTTAGGGCCTTACCTTGATGATGTTAAGTGAACAGTAGGCATGTACCCTTGAGTTTACAAGTTCATACAATTAATTTTCATTTGAATCTGCTGGCAGATCTCCATACATAAACTGTAAATCCATCCCTGTATCAGAAATAAAAGCTAGAGAATAAACGGAAAGGCTCATGAAAGCAGGAGCTTTGAACATCTCTGTTAGGTGTGTGAGTTATCTTTCTTGTAGGAATTATGAATTACATTTTTTGGATTAGATGGAGATAATGTGCCTATATTAGCTTAATGAGCTGAACGCTTATTTAGAACGTAGCCACCCTACCACTATGGTAAAACAGAAAAAGATGATAAAACAAATCATTTTAGATCTGTGTCCTTTTCTTTAAAAGTACTTGAAATTATTCAAGATTAGAAATGAAACACCAGTCCCAGGATTTATACTATATCTACAAAAACTGTAGAGTAAGATGGTGAGTAAACAGTTGGCTTTCTTTTTAGAAGAGCTGTGCACCATGTTACAAAGAACAGATGATAGTTTAGATGCACCTTATTTCCTGCTCTTGTTTGAAGACTTTGGGGTTTGTTTAAATATTTTTGACTGCTGGACATAAGTATTTGGGAAAAAAAAAAGCTACAAACTAGAAAAGGCCATGGCTTTTGCATTACGAAAATGAATTGTAATGATGTGCACAATAGTGCTGCTGTTGTTTGTGCTTATATGAAAGTGAAAGAATGAATTCTATGATTGATAAGTTTCATAAGAAATTGTTGTTTGACTGATCATTTTGTTACATGGGCAGAAAACCCCAAAAACCTGGAGAAGTTCATCTGGGGCAGTGTTTGCTATATGCTAAGCCATTTGCAATCCTAGAGGACATCTTTGTCCTGAAGAATATACACGTAACCAAGGAAAAGTAACCAGATGTTTGGTAGGAAGAGAAACTGCAAATTTTAAAAATAAATTGTGTACATTGAATACCATACAATAACTTGCCCTCCATGATTTTTTGTTTAGCTTGCCTTGAAAATAGTTTAGCTTTGCCTTATTCAGAATGTTCTTGTGTGAGTATTTAAGAGTGTCTCTGATCATGGAAATGATATTGTTCCTGTCCAGTTCACGCTGTATTGACCAGGTTGATTTAACTCTTTGAGACAGCTAGTCTCCAGATGAAGCTGTGTTCTTCAATATACACAGACAAAGAGACTATGACTTTACTGAGGTTTTGATATGAGGTTTCATGTACTTGCTTTTTCCCATTTTTTTCTTCTTCCTGCTGCTCTGCCCCCACAATGAAAGGATATTTGTCTTTTATAATAACTGAGCTGATAATTTGACTGAATTGATCAGATTTCACAATCATGCAGTGAGAAGTTTGTCTGTATAGTTTCTAGTATATCCCCTTGTCCTTCTGTTCTCCAGCGTGATGTTATCAAGCCACTGCAGATATTTTACTCAATTTTCTTCTTTTTTTCTGTGGTATGTCACATGTCTATGAACAATTACATAAAACCATGCCTCTAGAGTGGGGGATCTCAATGAATAAAAGGCTTGGCATTTCTCCATGAATGTTTTTTTATGCTGTGTCTGAACTAATCCGAGATACTGAATAAACAGTGCTTAAAAACTAGGCACTTTGCAGTTCCTTTTGTAGTTTGCAGACCTCATTGCAGTCAGATTTGTGGGGTTTTTTCATCCAGTTTTAATACAGTTAAAAAAAATTAAATTCAAGTCATGTGAAGTCAAGGTCCTTGATGTAGAGTTCTGAAAACAGTGGGATCTCCTCTATGCTCTACCATGCAACATAGTTACTTTATTTTAGTCCAAATCTTCTGAATTAGGTGTCTGTTGACATCTTTCTTTTAGTCAGCATTAACAGTCAGCCTCACCTTTCTGCCCGCCAATGGCTCCTGCTAGAGAGTTAACTTTTACCTGGAATTGAAATCACCATGCTTAGAGAGTCCTTTCCATGACCAGTGATCCATACCGAGTGAGGGGAATTAAATGGAAATGTATGGAGTACTTCAGAAGCTATTACCATGGTTTTGCTTTGTTATCAGTTTACAGGGTGTCTTTTAATCAATTTGCAGGAAATTGTTTTGCAGGGCTTGCTTTCCATGCTGGAGAGCGTTAGTCAGAATTTATTCTTCCCAGTTACCTAGACCCAAGGAGAGAGGACTGTTGCTTTTAAAGAAAGCAGTGGATGTCAAAGTACTTCCCACAACCACAGATGCATTATCATATATGCATTCTGTTGAAATCACTAAAATCAGAAAGTATATAAATTGTCAGTATGAAAAGTCCCTCACTAGGCTGATTATTTTCACACAGTTGGATTTATAGGAATTTTGAAGACTCACGATTTTAACTTGAACTGAATTTTCATTAGTGAGAATGTATGGAAGTGGCTGAACTAATGAATGAGTAATACAAGAGTAGGAGAGAAATGTCATGAAAGTAATGCAAAATGCATTGTAATAATCTTAAAATGAAGATGAGATAGCACTTGATAGGTGCTGTGAGGAAGGGGAATGATTTAAATGGGCTAAATCAGAAGTTACTAGGAGAGCCTGTGTATTTGTGCATGCACATGTGAGAATTTGTGTGTGAGGAAGCTGTTAGTCTGGTATTTATCCTAAAATGCTAAAACTTTTTTTTGTGGACAGAACTACTAAGGAGTAGTCTCAGTAAATGCAGAATTCAAAACCACCTTTGTAACCATGCCCCTGCAGATAAAAGGGATAAGATTATATCAGATTTCTGTCTTTTCCAGCTAAATTAGTTACAAAATTCCCTTTGTCGTGACTATCAAATATATACCTAATATAAAGAACAAATGAACATTTTTTTGTCATGGCCTTTGCAGAATCTGTTTCAAGTTCTCACACTCTTTTGATGGATGTTGAGATCTTGAATCAAAAGCTGATCAGATGTTTCTTATAGTCTTCTCTGATGAGGGAATTTGAATATCTGAGTTTTTATGAAATAGCCAAAGGATACTTTGAATAGATTTGCTGAATCACAGTTGGTTTTCCTAGTCACTTGGAGAATGTGCTAATAAGGTTTTTTTTGATCACTGAAGTGGATCAGTGGGGGCTGATCATTTACTGGTCAGAACTGGTCAGTATCATAGGTTAAAATTTACCTGAAAGACTAGAAGAAGAGCAGAAATTAAGTTCACATAGATGTATTCCAAAATTTCTGGAAAAAGTTTTTCTCTCCTGCTTTTCCCCAGTGAAGCAAATACCCTTGTACATACGCAGAAAAGGTTTTATTTATTTATTACTGAAAATTAAAGTGGACAAATGGTAGCCCTTTAATTTCTTCATGCAAAATATTTAAAGATAAAAGACCAGAAAACATTGCTCAGAATTGTAAAAGAAGGTAAAAGCTTCATCTTCAAGGCAATGAACCAGGAAACTTGGTACCTTTGCTTTGCAAAAAGGGGTCTAAGAAAAATACACGTTTGGAAGGAAGAGAACAAAAAACAAAATACAGTGGTTTTACTTGTTCAGTTAAGGTGATTGTTGTGCAATTTGATGATAAAATATGTTGATAAGCCGAAAAGATGTGAATGGCAAGAGGCCGTGAGATTGACCCTGTAGGTTATTCGTTGTAATGTCAAACAGTTGTGTTCCTTAGGTAAATATTTTACTGTTTTCAGAATGTTCCTGACAGCATTTGGATAAGGACAAGAACACTGCTAGTGGCTGCGCTGTGCAGGGAGTGGCAAACAGATCTTTTGTCATGTTCAAATATTGATTTTGGAGATCGTATTTGTAATAGAGTTGCTTTAAAGCAGTAGAAGATTCACGTGACATTTTCAACTGTCATCTTGAAATCTTAGGATTTTTCTTCCCAGCACTTTCAGACATAGCTAACTGTAGGTCCCAGTGTTAATAAAGACTTTTTATGCAAACACTACACATTTCTTAGTAACTCTAATAAATTCTGAAAAATGCTTAGGAATCTGGAGATTTCACTGGCATACAGGAAATGACCTGTGTGAGGAATTGATAATAATAGCTAAATAATTTCAAAGCAAATACATCAAGCACACACTGGCAGCTGTGTGCTCATTTGAGAGCAGTTTTACTTGCACAAGCGGGAAGATTTCATTGAGCTGTTTTCATTCATCAGTGTACCTGAGCTCTAGGCAGTAAAGATAACTTTGTTCCCAGGAATGGAAATGGTCTGGATAAATAAAATTAAGTAAGTACTTCAAAAATCATGGCAAGTTGGAAAAGTTGACGGTAATAGAAGAGTATCCTCACCTGAACCCTTAATGTTGGAGTAGGAGTTGTAGAGGGCAATATCAATGACAGTTCTGCTAATTCTGAATTTACAAGATGTTGAAATTAATAGATGTCAATATATTAGCTGGGAAAATAATCTTGTGCCATACTCCATTTGCATACTCCATCTGACTTCTCCCTCAGTCTCCACCTACCTGGATTGCTAAACCTTTCTTCTCATGCTAAAGGATAACAGTGAAATATGTGGCATTAGTGGTAGGAACGTGTTGCGCTGAACTGATGGATGAACATGATAGGAGGTCCTTTCTGATTTTGCAAAGCAGCTTTCATGGGGAGGCAAGTTTCATGGAGGGCGCCCAGCCTCCTTGTGGATTCATCAAAAATGTATGAAGGATTAATGGGGTGAAAAAGAACAGAACAGTCACATACAGCCTCCTAGACTCTTGCTGGTGCTTTTCAGATGGTACTGGGAAAGTTGGTGCACTGGTATGATGAAAGACACAACAGTGTAATGCCTGTCAGTACTGAAAGACATGACAAATTATTGGTATAGATATTTAATGACAATCCAGATATTTCATAGCAATCCAATTTGTGGTACTTAATTCTGTGTTGGGGAAAAAAAGAGCCAGAAACCTAGGTTCTAAAATAAGCATAATGGCCATGAGTTTTTGCAAAGATAGTATTTGCTTTTGGTGTTATTATTGATAATGTACTTTTACTGGTAGATTTGCAAGTTTTGTGGTTCAAAATGCTGTACATTTAGTGAGTCCCTGCCCTGGAGCACATGCAGTGAAGTGATAAGATGCACAATTAAGTACAGGAGAGTAGGAGGATATAAGAAAACAATTAAATGAGATTCAGTATTGATAGTTTCTTTCATAATGTCATGTTTTCACTGTTGCAGTGACTGCTCTGCATCTGTCCATGTTAAAGTATGAAATCTGTCCTTATGCAAAGCACTTAATATTTTCCAATTCTTAGAGCAGTCATTAGGCACTTAATTTCTGTTTATAGAGAGTTACCCAATATATGGCTCTTACGCCAAAACAATTCTCCTGGTTTTCTTTCTCTCTTACAAGATCTTTAAATGCTTATCATGATGCAGGAGGTAATTGTCCAGAGCACTTTCTTTAGTGGAGTGATTGCCAAGGCAAATGCAGCTGGGTAGGGCTGTGGAAGAAAACAGCTGCTTTCACAAATGCAGGAAGCTCCGAAAGGGGTGAAATTAGTAAGTGCTATGTACAAGAATCATGCCAGTGAGTTGAGGCCATGAGCAGGGGAAGGAGCAGGAGCCAGACGATGTGATAGAGGAGAACGCTGGCTGACACTTAGTTGGATGTTTCACTAGGTTGTGGTGTCACTAGGGTAGAAACCTCGGTTGTCTGCATTTGTTTCTATGGGGTTTTTTTTCCATTACTGATTTTTTTCTGTACAATTTTAATTACAAACAGCACACACATATTTTACAACCCTCAGTTATAGAATTATGTGGAAGAATTAGAAGACTTCCAGTTTTTCTTTGCATAGGAACAAATAGATAGACAGTATCGCTCATTTTCCATATTAAGATGAAGTTTGCAGTTTTTTCCCTTCTATGGGTAAACAAAAAAAAAAAAGTGGTAATATTTGAGGTCATTAAAAATAAACCTAATTGGCCAAGAAAGCAGGAATTTTCAAAACGAAAGTATGGTAGCTTAAGTTTGTCTCTTTTGAAGGAAGGAAAAAAGTCATGTTTCATAATAGTCATTCAGATAGTTTTCTTTTTCATTGATTGTCAGCTAAAAGCTTTCATCTCATTTTTGGACATGAGTTCACTAATATAACAATACAAAAAAAAGGGGGAAATGTCTGGTTTAATAAAACATAAAAATGGCTTTCTGTCAGAGCAACACAGTGGATTTTGTTGACACTGAACATCTGGTCACACAGATGCCCCTATTTGGTTTTAATGCAGGGTATTTTGAGCATTTGTAACTTCTGGAACAACCTTGCATAAGGAAACTGAAAGGAAAACAGTAAATAAATATCAAATAATGTCCAGCTTTAAGAGAGCTTTTATGATGTTTTGTGTTTGTAGAATAGCATGTAAGCAATAACAACACTTCTTGCTTTCCTTTGGAAATAAATAGGTATTTCCCTCAAAGAGAATAATATCATAAAGGGTCTCAGTTCATGCCCTTTTCTCTCCTGAGATAACCATGAATTATTCAACTCATCTTTAGCCAGCCCTAATAGCCCTACCTTATCTGCTTTCTGTGTTCCTTGCCCCCTGTGCTGTGCTCAGCACCAGTTTTTCCCCAAAGACATCCTGCCTCCTTAGCTAATGGAGCAACCTGCTCATACTAAAGTTGTTGATTGCATATAAGAAATTATTTTGTGAAGTGTGCATGCTGAGGGTGCAGTTTTATGTGATTGATGGTAGGTGGCTGCTGAAAGGGGTGGTTCTGCTTCTGCCTTTTTGCCTTGCATCTGCCAACCTTGGCCACAGCACACAGGAAAGGGAAGGGGGAGTCGAGGAGCGGGATTGCTCTTGCAGTCAACAGACTGGCGTAGTGGTAGGGTCACTTTTCCCTAACCTGAGACTTTCCTCTGAAATTTTTGACCTAGTGGAATGAGAAGGTTAGGGTTTTTGCTGGATTTCAAGACACAGTGCCGTGTGGGATAGTAGCAGAATTCCTGCAGAATGAGATCCTTTTGACATGCTAATGTGTGTGGCAAGTGCATGGGGTAAGACTTGTGTCACTGCATAGAAGCATGAGTGTTTCCTCATATGAGTGATATAAAACTTGTCGGGACACTGATGATCAAATAAATAAATATGTTCATTTTGTAAAATAATTTGATATACACAGTAAATTATAGGGAAAACAGACTGTTAGTAATTGTTCTCATGTTTTTCTTTTTGCCTGAATCTTGTCCTTAGCCAAGACTTTCCAGCGTTTATAAATAAATTTTAATGCTTACTCATACCTTGCAGCATTTATTGTCTGTTGTAATTAGCAATGGGGCATCAAGTAAGGTCTGGTAGAGATAAAGCCTGACAATATGTTTAATAAGGTACCAGGTGCAGCTTACATTTCACTGGTATCTTTAGAAACATTACTGAAATGCTAATGTTTGAGCTGAGCACTTAAATAAACTGCGAAGCCTGAGATTAGTACAGGGGAGAGGGGAGAAGCCAGCACTTGAATGTTCTTCTTGTTAGTATATTTGTAATACTTTTTTTTTTAGGTATGTACTGAAGTTTTCTTTTCCTGTTCTTGTTATCACTGATTGCAGTGCTACAACAGTGCCTTCAGAGGAAGGGTGCTGTTGTTCCTAGGAATTTTAATTTTGACAAACAGGAGTTCATGCCAGGCTATGTAGGAGAACTGGCAGGATCCCCCATGCATGCAATGCTCCAAGATTTGCATCATTTGAAGAGAGTTAGGTTTATTTGTAAGTATATTACTACAGCCAAGCTAATCTAAAAAGGTGACATATTTTAAGTTAAAAAAGAAAGACGTTTTTTGCTGCCCTGTGCTTACAAAAGATATCACTGAAATGCTGAGGCATCTGGAAAACCGTGATTATTGTTCACAATGTGGGCTTTAGACTCACTGCTTAGCTTCATCCTTTCTTTTATCATGAATGCTGGGTTCACCTGCTGGTTTCATGGTATTATCTGAAGTCCAACTGTTTCAGGGTAGGGAGAGCTATTTAAAGAGAAAGTAAAAGTGCACTGATAGTGCCAAGTAATTAGTAATTGTAATTAGGACCCTGGTCCTAAGATGCCTGTGACCTAAGTAGTAATAGCATTAAATAATCCTTCAAATGTTTTATTCTATGTTTTTATAATCTTTCCAAATATAACAAATGTAATTACATAAATATTTTATCTTGGCTCATCAGAGGCATAAATTATGTCTGTTACTAGCAGCACCTTTTGTGTTGGCTGATTTAGTTTTAATTTGAATATTGGAGTGCTGGAGTTTTATGATGTGGAACATACTTATTTCTCCATGATATTCTGCTGACTGAACATTGCAAGTGAAGTGAATCCCCGAAGAGATTGTTTTGTTCTACGAGCAAATTATGTTCAAACATAATTTTTCCTGTTTGTAGAAATATTTCATCAAAGCATTTCAGCTTCACTGCTGATGAAACTATTTAGTCACAGAGTCCAAAGGTTGTAGTCAAAAGGTTAGATTTAGCCTGAAACAGATTTAACAGACAAAATATATCTGATCTGCTACATCCCCTACTCTAATGTCGTGGGTAGTGCAGGTCATTCATTATTCTCAGTCAGTTTCTTTCTTTTTTTTTAGCAGGGCCCAATAACTTAGGCCAATTCTTGAACAGACTTTGTCTTCTGGAGAGGTTGTGCCTTCCAGTAAAAAACACTTCTTGGAAAGAGTAGTGTAACCACAACTGAAATCATGTCTAATTTCTTATGGTCTCTCCCATTTCCTTCTGTACAATGTTGACACAGTAAACTCTTAGTAGAGCCTTGGAGCTCATGGGTAAAGAAAAATTTAGCTGTTTGCCTGTTTGATTTTTTAAGCTTTAAAATATGCAACTGTTATTATCCGATGTAAGGTCCTAATGGCTTGGGCATGAAAGCTGACAGGCGATGGGAATGATCCATGCAGGATATGGAGCTTTTGGGACGTAGGCTGAGGACCTGAGGGAGCCAAACAGAGCCACAGTGGGAGGTTTCCTCTCATACTTTTCTTTCAGTATTTCATAATCTATGAGTATTTGCAAGAAAGTGTATGTAAAGGGAAAATGGGTGCTCTCCAGGACTGCCTCAGAAAACTAATTTATTGTATATTGGACTGTCTCTTTTATCTAAATGATCTTGGATTAGGTAGTTGTTGAGAGATTCATTTATCCTCATTGCCAGATTTGAAAATGATGTTTTTGCTGAGGAGTACTTGATCACTAACCAGATGCTTTAAATCATAGCTTTTTTTTTTTTAACTGTTTAACATATTTTCAGTGTACTTTAAAGTCTCAATCCCAGTAACCAATCTTAATAAGTAAGTAACAAAGCTTGATCATTTTAAATAGTCTTAGACAGCACAAGGTAGGTGTAATGTAAGCCTCTGGAGAGAATTTTTCCTTCATTCATAGATGTTCTACCAGGTTTAATGAGAATTTATGGAGACTCTAAAATCAGGGTTTTTCTGGCTTTTAAAATAAAATTGGATTTTGGTATGTCTTGGGTTTTGACATGCCTTGGTTTCAGCATCATGATACTGAGTATAGCAAGAAATCTAAAAAAAAGAAACCACCCCACATTCTGAAATATGATTAAACTGCTTTTTTCACCCAGCTTTAACATGATTTTCTTGTTTCCTCCCAATGACAAGGTTGTGTTATTGTAGATCTGATGCAGTATGAGCTGACTGACAGAGTGCTTGTTCTTCAGATTTGTCTTTCTATGAAGCCTTTAATCCTCAGATTCAGAAGCCTTTATATGTTACATATATCTGTGTGTATGGATGATGTCTTGAAAGCTGCTATAGACACATTTGTTCACATTGAAGGTGGTTTGTTTTTCTTTAAATCATGAGGTTGTCTATCCATTGTAGAAAGACTGCAGCTGGTTTCAGCAATGATTTAGGTACAAGTCCAGCAGCTTCTGAACACAGGCAAGAGAAAAATTATTATCAGTGGACAGAGAGACAAGTAGCTACTGATTTTTATTTAAGTGATAAAGAACGGTCTCATAGCACACAGTAACTCCTGTAAGTGGCTAGAAGAAAAAAAGAGGAAAAGTAAACCAGTGCATAGTAGCTGGAAGAAAACATCGATTGGCACATATCTGATATAAATACTATAGTAATTTCTATGCTTTATTGACTCCTAGCAAAATAATGAAAAAAAAAAAATAATCTGTAAGAGTTTTTATTATAAATACGTTCACAACCAGAAGTGTTGCTTTCCACTTTCAGAGAAAGTGTTGGTTGCCTTTGTGATCCTTTCATCCAGCTGGAGCCTAGATTGCAAGTAGCAGCATGGGCTAGAAATAAACCCTTCTGTAATAACCAAGCCTGGTTATTGAGAGAGAGAGCATTATATGAAATCAAAACCCCTCAGTCTCCGGGGTATATGAAACTCCTGCCTACTTGGAGCAGAGTGAGAGGCTGTGAAGCTGTGAGTGTTTCCAGGAGGGAGAATTCAGTCATATTTGCGTGACAGGGCAGTCTGCCACTGTCAGGCTCGTAGCTGGGACAGGCCTCGGTGTGAGAGAGATGTGCCACTTGCTGGGTGTGAACTTGCATCTTTTAATTTCAGGGTCTTGAATCACAGAATTGTCGAATCATAGAATAGTTTGGGTTGGAAAGGATCTTAAGATCATCTAGTTCCAACCCCCCCATATGGGCAGGGACATCACACACCAACCATGTCACCCAAAACTCCATCCAGCCTGGCCTTGAACACTGCCAGGGATGGAGCATTCACAACTGATTGTGAAAACAGTGTTTCATCAGCTAATAAAGAGGAGATTAAGTTACTGGGGGACTGACAGCTCTGCCTTATCAACCTCTGTTGTCATCTCTTGCCACCAAAGAAAACCAGCAATGGTGTTTGACTAAGGGGAAGTTTGTGTTATTGTCTTGCAACCAGCTATACTCCTACACTGGAGAGATGACTAGGGCTGGCGTCTTGTCAGTAGTGTCTGTCTAGGTACAGCTGCTTCTCTGCAGTGAGCAGAGCATAGTAAGACTATGTAGTATAAGGCACCTTATGCTGGGGCTTTCTGTTCAACCTCCACCAGCTTCTGCTTTTTTACAGTTGGATTGAGAGTGCTGAGGGAAGGAACAGCACGGTGTTTGTTTTAATACAAGAGCAGTAGTTTTGCTGCTAAGCAAACATAGGATACTGTGTGAATAAGAGACCAAACAATGTCGTGATTCTTTCACCCAGAAGAGGAGGAAGCAAGACTCCAGTGATTCATGGCTTTTTTTTTTAGCCACTATGAGTAGCTACAGGATCTCTGCAGTTGCTAAAAGGAGACTAAGTCTTGATGTTATGCTGTCAACCCTACTTATGTATTTCACTATATTTCACTTACATTCAGTAACAGTATGAAAAATCTGGTGCTCCAAATGGAAAATTTCTTTGCCTGTATGTTAAAATGTCTTTGGATGGCTTTTTTCTGGTCTTTCTATTCATGCATCACTTTCTCTTTTCCCCATTCCACCCCAGTCTTTTAGTCACCACAGACATAGGTTTGAGAATGGAGTTGTTATTTTTCTTATTATTGGGTTTTGGTTTTTATTTGGTTTTCTTCTTTTCTTTTCTTCTAATATTACTTTCAGGGTGGGGGGGAAAGGTCTGTTTTCTCCAGATTATTTCCTCACAACTTGCATGTCTCATTTCTAATTACATGAGTGAAAGTTCTCTACCTCTTATTCTTCATAGAATCATAGAATGATTTGGGTTGAAGGGACCTTAAAGATCACCCAGTTCCAGCCCCCTGCCATGGGCAGGGACACCTTCCACTAGACCAGGTTGCTCCAAGCCCCGTCCAACCTGGCCTTGAACACTGCCAGGGGTGGGGCATTCACAGCTTCTGTGGTCAACCTGTTCCAATGCTTCAGCACCCTCACAGTGAGTTAAGAACTTCTTCCCAATATCTAATCTAAATCTTCTCGCTGTCAGCTAAAAACCATTCCCCCTTGTCCTGTCACTGCATGCCCTTGTACAAAGTCCCTCTCCAGATTTCCTGTAGACCCGCTTTAGGTACTAGAAGGCTGCTCTAATGTCTCCCCAAAGCCTTCTCTTCTTTGGGTTTTCTGGTAGTTGTCCTTTCTCCCATGTTTACGCTCTCCTCTTACAATGTTTTCCTGATTTACATAAGAATTCCAGCTCAGGTTGACATTGTAATAGCTTATATTTTGTGTAATATTTGTTACAAATACTATAAAGTTTAAAAATTTCTCCTCAAAAAATCCTCAACATCTCTGTCTTCCTCTTCACTATGTTTTGTCCAGTTCTTTACTCTAACACTTATTACAAAATGAATGTTGCTAATAAATCCAATGCATTGAGTTTATTATCACTAATTTGGGATCTGCTGAGCTTGGAATTAGAATGGATTTTGATTCTGCCACTGAAGAGCTTTTCAATCCTTCTTTCATTTGGCTCTCCTCCCTTTCTTTACTTTATTCTCTGAAAGGTCATTTGGATTAAGTTACATACAGACAACATTTTGGAACAAAACTACTGAGCAAGGACAGATGCAGTGGCCAAGCTCCCCCCACATATAAAAGAAGCCATGAGGGGGAGTGCCAGTGACCAGGAGTGCCACCAGCAGGGTGGGCAAACAGGACATGGTGTGACAGCAAGGGTATGGTGCAGCAGTTCATGCAGAAGGGCCTGCCAGCTCAACCAGGGAGCAATGGGATCCACCCAGCACAAAGCCATGGCCTCTCTAAGCTCAGCACCCACCACGACTGACACAGCTGCCCAGGCATTGCTCCAGTGGGAACATGCTGCCACCCAGGTGTCAGCTGCAGGCTGTGCTCTGTGCTTATGCCTTCATGGAATGGCAGCAGTAAGCACACCTCTGGGAGGTGTGCCCAGGCAGAGGAACTCCTCCACTTGATGACCGAGCTCTGGGAGGAGGTGAGTGAGGAGTACCGGGGAGTCTGAGAGGTGCAGAGGCTACTGGAATCGCACCCTGCCACTACTGGAGTGGCTGAGGGAACTGGGGGTGTTCCGCCTGGAGAAAAGGCAGCTCAGGAGACCTTATCGCTCTCTACAACTACCTGAAAGGAGGTTGTAGCGAGGGGGCTATCGGTCTCTTCTCCCAAGTAACAAGTGATAGGATGAGAGGAAATGGCCTGAAGTTGTGTATGGGGGGTGTTATTTAGAGTGGACGTTAGGAAAAATTTCTTCACCTTCAAAGGTTTGTCAAGCAGGCTGCCGAGGGAAGCGGTGGAGTCATCATCCCTGGAGAGGTATTTAAAAGACGTGTAGATGTGGCACTTAGGGGCATGGTTTAGTGGTGGACTTCGCAGTGTTGGTTAGTGGTTGGACTCAATGGTCTTAGAGGTCTTTAACAACCTAAATGATTCTATGATTCTACACTGGAAATGAGGATAAAACCAAGATTTGTGTTTCAGTGAAAAAATGCTAAAATTTCCCTCTGGATTTTTGTTTCATGAATCTGCCTCTGCCTGAACAATGAAAGCAGAATTGGCAATGTGAACTGGCGGTGGATTTCTGTTAGGTGTTTGTTTGCACTGTTACTGCAATGAGTCGATGAGTACAGTCTCTGAGTCAAGCTTTGGTAGGAGTCGATTTTTACAGTAGCTAAATGTTGGCCCAGCTACCACCTAACTTGCATGAACTCTAGTATCTGTCAAACACAATTTCTACTTTTTTGCTGTGTCTTACTTTTCAGTTTTGTAAATCTTTCTTATATTAAACTAAAATACATTTTTAGTAAGTGGGATATATTTTTTCATCGAGGGAATTTTTCAGCATCTGATTTTTGTTTACATTGTTACAAGTCAGGCAGGATAACATGGAGATAAGGCAGAGATCCACTTTGTTAATAAATTTTGGAATGTTGATGATGGTAATAGCTTGACAGCTTTTGTATAAAATCTGCATTTTGAAATTACAGCCATTTTGCTGACCTTGAACATGTTCAGATATGTTAAAAGACACAACATGATTAGGATTTCATGGCTGATGGGCATCTGGAAGTACCAGAGTAGGTTTTGCTCAGTTTCAATCACACTGCCTTCATTGTGCTTCACAGCTCTGTCATTTGTTAGTGTTTGAGTCAGCTTGTGCAGCTGTAACTCAGGTATCCTTGTATGCTTGTCTGTCTCATGATGAAGACATACCTGCTGCCTGCAGTATACATGGGTTTCCAGAGGCTACTGAGGCTGACCAAGCCTGCAGCTGTGGGTAGCAGAAGGGCACCACCACTGAGATTCTTCACCAGATCTCATCTGTAGCTTTTAATTTCTGAGATCTCTGTATCCTTTTGCTCAGTGACACAGAAGCCTCCTCTGGCAAACACACTAAATGAGGAAATTAAAGAGAAACTGCCTGAAGATTTACTTTATGAAAATCCAGCGTGGTTATTGGCTGCATAAGCCTGAGCAACAAGCTGGAGAAGAGTAAAAAGCAAACCTGCAGCTGTTTGGGATTAATGACTGTGTAATGCAAACAACATCTTCATGAAAACAAATGAGCTTTAAACAAAACATTGAATACAATATTCATGCGTATTAGTAAAATGAAGAAGTAGGAGTAAGATTTGTGTTTCCTAAGAGCATAAAAAAATCCGACCTAAAAAGAATGTCTGTGATGTCGTGTGTTGTTTAGTCAGGTTTATTAGCTAGCACTAGGCTGTGCTATCAGCTGAAGCAGAAGCTTTTCATCCCTGGATGCTTGAATTATTCTTAATATTTTTCAAAATCTAAATTGGGTCATAAATGTTTTGGCAATTTCAGATTAGCGGCGTAGGGGGTGGAGGGCATTATAAAACACACCATGTGATAGAACAGTTGAGTGCACTGATTACTAGGCTGTGCAAGTAGATAGAGCCAAGTGGGGGGGCACCTTCACATCAGGAATAGGGGTGCTGGCTCTGCAGTGAGGGTAATATCCTGCACAGTGCCCGCCCATGCCGTGCATGACTAGCAGATTATCTCGGTCCTTCATGGGGCCCTGTGTTCACTCAGTGGATATTTCGAAAACATCAGCGAGTCAGGAATCAGCCCTGTTCACTAAACAAAGCCTGGACACTAACAGAACTGGTAAATACCTCCTATATAACTCCCAGGAAGGTCTGTCTATAAAAGGCAAGTGTCCTTGGTGAAGGCCATGCTGCTAAAGAGAAGGGAGAACACAGGAGAAATGCACAGATTGAGCATGAGAGAAAACAACCAGAAAAAGGGTGGCAGGATTGTTCGGTGCCTGTGTCTTTAGATCCGGAACAGATTACATCAGAGTAAAATATTGAGATATGGCAGGGTGAGGGGGGAAATGAACCCCCAAACCAGACATGATGCAAGAAAGCAGGATATTTAGCTCATGTGTTTAGTTAGCATATACTCTGTCTCAGGAGATGAGGTGGACTAAATAAGCTAAGTAAAAAGCCTAAAATAGAAAAGTAACTACAAAAACCCAATCAGAACATAAAAGCAATGATCTTTTAACACTAGTCTGTTTTCTCTCAAGTATTGTCCAGTGTTCATGCATTACAACTTACAGAAAAATACTAACAAGCACAGGCATTGTGAACAATAATTTTAAGATTTCTCTTCATATTAAATACACCTGATTAAGTTAGCTTGCATTATTCTGTCATCCCTGTAGCAGCTGAAACAAATGATTTCATGGAAATACAACAATAAAGCTAGTTTGCATGCATGTATTATCATACAATCTTTTATTGCCCATTCACATTAAGATTTTTTTCAGGGGATCCTCTCCCCTGTTTAAACTACTGTATACTTCTTCTTGACAAAGAAATACTTGTTTCCTCTTATTTTTCCCTCTCTGTACTTTTGTAGTATATGGATGTTTTGTAAGCATATTACAACTGCTTCTAGGCAGATGATAAGATGAAGGTCAGAGTGGCTGTATTTTAGTCTTTACTCATTTTGGATACCGATCTTGAAAAACAAAACAAAACAAAACCAGATCTGTCTTTTAATGAATATTTAACATTCTGTTTCCCTATACACATGGCTACAGCAGTGACTGGTTTGGGCATGTGACATTTTTAACCCTGGAGCTTTTATATGTACTGCACAACAGGTATGCCTTCAGAGCCGAATTGTGTAGATACACAGCATTAAGACATGCAGTTCCACTTGGTGTTTTTAAAGCTATTTTCTCACACGACAAGAATGTTAAGATTCTGAACACCTTGATCCAGTGCTGTTTCCAGAGAAATGTTGCCTGATACTATATATGAGGCTTGTAGTATTTGACCTATTTCATTTGCTTCTGTCCAGTTTTTATAGCTTTGTTCTCTGTGCAAACCTAGTAGTGTATGTTGTTGCCTCTCCCTTTTTCCTAAACTACCTGCTCACTCTTGCCTACTTTTATTATATCCATACCCCCCATATATTCTTGTCATTATATTCTGGTATTCCAGATGCACAGCTTTTTAGCTCTCTCACTTTACTGAAAAGCAAGAAGAGAAAGGTGATTGTAATGAGCCAGCATTGTACATTATCGTGCATTTTTCCATAGCCCATATAAAGTCTTTTCAGGGCAAGAACCACTCAGTTTCTTCAGCAGTGAGTGATGGAGAATCCTCACTGCAGGATGACCTAGAACAGTGACCATGCCCCAAGCTAGAACTGTCAGATCTACATCTGTGCCAGTGGGTATTCAGAGAAAACAGCTGCTAATTTTCAACTCATCTTTTCTGAACAGTGGGGAAAAGTGATTTTTTTAAAAACTAAAGTACTTCATTATATCTGGGAGAGTTTCCACAGGGTTGGATAAGAAATGTTAGAATATTAACATCCACCATGTTGAACTCTTGAGTAGTTGCAATGTGACTCTGCTCCCAGGGGGGCTGGATATACCTGGCACGGGCAGATGGTTTGGTCAGTCCAGTTCTGTAGCTGTGGAAGCAGTGGTGCCACAGTGATAGCTTAAGGCTGATGTTGCCAGATGATGGAGGGTCCAAGCTGCAAACCCAACCCTGTGTAGCCCTGGCTCTCATAGAATGGGGGGATCCCTGGTGAGTTTTTGTCCTCTTAAACCCATGCGCTGTTTGTGGGATTTCCTTTTCCCTCATGCCTCAGGTGTGTAATATTTATTGCATGGCTCTGAGCCACATGAAGATTTAAGACTACTGCTCAAGCGGATAGAAAGGTTGGCCAGCCAGGGGCTGAGCCAACTGCTAAAATTGGCTGAAACAGTTCTAAGGCTGAGCAGACAATAGGTGGCTTTCCTATAATTGTGCTTTGGAATAGAGCTGAATTGGTTCAGCTACAGCTTTCAGAGAATGTGGAAAATCTTAACTAGAAGTGTTCTCTTTAGCAAACACAAAAATAATGAACATGAAGCTTACCATCCAGGAATTAAGGAACAATTACAACCTTTTCTAAAATGGCTGTGGCTTCTGTTGCTGTTATTATTCATTACCAAAATAGCTGTACTGGTTTTTTTTATCGTTTAGACTCACTAACATAGTAGTTAACTTATTGCAGGCATTTAGCTATACATTGTTTTGCTACACAGTCTGCATTGTGCTGCTCAACAATGCTGCAGAAAAAGGTGATGCTTGATATTGTTCAAGCGTATAGTGCCTTCTGAATTGGACTGTGATGAAATTTAATAATTCTAATGTGTCAAACTTTTCTGGAAAGTGTGGGAAATAAAGGAGCTTTTTTACCTCCCAGGATTTATGATGTTTAATTAAGTTATTGTCTTTCTGTAAAATGAAGTTGGAGAGAAGTAGTATAGTACATGCTGAAAATGCTTACTTGTTTGATAGATCAAATGCTGAAATAGTGTTTTGCTTTAGACACTGATAACTCTTGAGCTCTTACAGCATGTTTATTGTTCTTTCCTACCTCCTCTATGTGATATTGTAATGCAGGGTGATTACTGAAGTTCTTATCTGGTAGATTACCCTGTTAACCTGGCCCTCCAGTAAATTGTCATGTTCTAGCAAAAAGGCAGGACATTATGCAAAAGAGCACTTCAGCACACAAATCTGTTCAGCACACAAGTACATTGTGGTTTTCATGTTATTTTACTCTTTTGCAGGATTGCATTGATGTGGGTTGGTGGGAAGGAGAACTCAATGGCAGACGAGGTGTGTTTCCAGATAACTTTGTCAAGCTTCTTCCTTCCGATTTTGAAAAAGAGGTAAGCAATGTATTCTTCCATTTTCACTTTAGAATACAGAATAAGAGTGGAGTTGAAAGAAATTCTCTTTTGGGTATGTGATTTTAACAAAGTTTTAATAACAAAAAATTGTTAAAGGAAGCAAAGTTCTGGGTTACAAAGCATCCATGAAGTAAACATGTGGCAGTCATAATCATGTTACGGAGTTTCTTTAAAGGGTTTGACTGGCCCATCCAGTCAGTCTGCCTACACTACATTGCTCTGAAATCCCTCTATCCTGCATCCTAAGTTTGAAAGAGAGAGAAACTGGACGTCCCAGGATAATTTGCTGAGTCAAGTGAGCAGTGTTAACTCTTCTCCATTGTTTCTGTGGTGGAATATGAAGTTAGCTCACCACCTGTCCCAGAATGAAAAGAGGAAAATTTTAACTGTGAGATTTGAAAAACAACAGTGAGCTTTTGGTATCTCAGAGGCATGTTTCTTTACCTCTCTCAGAATTATTAAAAAAGAAGGTATAAAATCTATGCAGAAGCTTTTTCAGCTTCAATTTATTTGATGAAGATGGCGTTATTATTTGCCAAACAATATCTAGAAATCTTGCAGCTTCCTGAAATAAAGTAATGGATTACTTTCCCCAAAGTCCGTTCCATTTCTAGGAACCTTTTCAGTCATCAGTGGGATATCACAAACTTGCGATCAGACTTTTAATTAGTATTTTACAGTGACAGTGTAAGCCTTCTGTGATAGAACTGAGGCTTACTGACACTCAGCTTCAATGTCTAGCAATAAAATTGGATGCCAGAGGCAAAAATTAAATAACTTGTAAAGCTAACATGATAATTACTGAAAATGAAGGTAGAAGAGCAGCAAAAACTGTGGGAGGTGAAAATGCAGTTCCATAGCAGAGTGGATATCCTGGCTTTAGGCCTAATAATGAAAGAAGGTGATTTTCAGAAGAGGCAGAAATCGTAAACCTTAAGACATAGTGAGCTTATTATAGAAGAAAAAAAAAAATCTTTACTCTTATGCAGTTTTTTTGTGATAAAATGTATTCTGTCTTTTTGAACTTATAAACTGTATCTTTTAGTGTTCTTCAGAGTACTGTGACTATAACTTGTAGAATAAATTCAATGTTCAGATGCTTAGAACTTGAAGCTAGGTTTGCTGTAAATGTGGAGAATAAAACTTTATTAATTTTTTAAATGGCACAGATCTGGACACATGAGTAAGGAACTGGTAGGACTATAGATTGTCTGCTTGAATCAGTGCTAAAAGGGAAGGAAATGGATACTTTTCCAGTGGTTTTGTCAGGTATTTTCTGATGTGATCCATAAGCTTTGGATTCCATCCCATGGCCTGGAAGTATTTGTTGCAGTAGTTCTTCTGCTTGTTGAAGAAAAGCTTGAGATCGTTTCCCATCGCATTATTCAGTCCCCAATTTTCCAATCCTGATCTTTTTCTACACATGGGTATTTGTCCAAGTCCTTTTCTATTCATTGCCTAGTCCCAGTCTCCACCTCTCAGGTGGTCTCAATTACAGAATTTCCCCTGAGCTCACTACCTGAGTCTGAATCAGCATCTGGATTTACTTTCTATCCCTACACCAAATTTCTATATCCAGCTTGTTTTCCTCTCCCCTTTCATTTTTTGTCCTTCTCCATAGTTTTGTTCTCTTCTTGTCCAACCAATCCTGACTTCCTTTCTGTTGGCTTAATTTCTAGTCTGTCTCTGTCACCTTCTCGGTTATCTCATCCAGAGACCCTTGTAATCCTTCCTTCTCCATGTTTCCCTCAGCAGTATTAAGGCTTTTTCGTGCTACCTCCTTTCTGATCTTTGTCTACCTTTTTGAAACAATGTATTTCCCTTATCAGCTTCCAGTTAAAGCCACCTTGTCTAATGAACCATAGGATTCTTTCTCCTTTGTATTTAGCTACGTTAGTGTTTTAGTTTTAATCAGGAGTGGGATTTGTAGTGAGTCTCTCACTTTTCCCTCTGCCCTTTTTTTTTTTTCACCATATATTTCTAAATACATTTGCCATATTTGAGAGAGATCCCTGGGAAGGGTGAGCAGCAAGGGCTCAGCCTTCACAGAAAACTTGCTCCTCGTTAACATTCAGACCAAACTTAAGAGTTCTAGGCTGAACTAATTACTGCAAGCGAGCAAAACAATTGATCTTGAAAGTAGGTGAGCCATTTGGCAGATATATAGAAAATAATAGGGAGGGGAGGATCAACATGGGTTTGATAGAAAATACAAACCTAAATGGTTGGTTGAAGTTTGGCAAAGCTATGTGTATCTGGAAAATCATCTTACAGGTAGGTCCACAGGACTATATACAGTGTTGCATAGCCAGTAAGGTAGTAACAGTGATTGTGATCTATCTGTAGCAAAGGAAATAAAGTCCTTCTCTAGAAAACGTGATAGACATATGAAGAAAACAATTATTAATTTTTACTTTGCCGTTACTCTTTATAATTATACTTCATGGTTTTTTAAGAACAAGACTTAAGGTATGTAATTTGATTTTGTATTCATTTGAAGATGTATATGGTTGATGCCAGTATGGTGTGTGTCCATACACACACATCAGCACAGA